>NC_051182.1:2371451-2391183 GCF_013339695.2 Rhipicephalus sanguineus | reverse complement strand
CGAGCGACATGCGCCACTTCTGTTTTGGCCGAGCGCCGTCCAATGCTTGTGAGCCGCGCTATGAGATAGTTGACCTCACTGAGGCGTTCAAGGATAAAGTAGGGCCCGACATAGTGAGCGAGAAACTTCTGGCACAGGCCACGCTTCCGTAAAGGCGTCCAGAGCCATACATGATCTCCAGGATTGAAGTAAACGTGTCGGTGACGGTCTTCATAGCGGATCTTTAACCGGTCCTGCGAGGCGACGGTGCGTAGCCAAGCGAGGCGCCGCGCCCGTTCTCTCTACAGAGAATCTCGTTGATCGGCTCACTGTCATGAGCGGTGTAGGGAAGCATGGTGTCGAGATTGTAGCGCGGTGGACGCGCATCAAGGAGAAAGAAAGGTGAGTAACCAGTGGTCTCGTGTCTTGCGGTGTTGAAAGCATAGGTGATGAAAGGCAAAATAGTGTCCCAGTTCCTATGCGTGGAGACGATGTACATGAACAGCATGTTGGCAAGCGTTCGGTTCGTGCGTTCCACTTCACCATTAGTCTGTGGATGGTATGGCGTGGAATAGCGGAAGCTCGATGAGCACAGACGGAGGGTCTCTTCGACAACATCCGCGGTAAATTGCCGCCCACGGTCGCTGATTACAATGCGAGGAGGTCCGTGTCTGAGGATAACGTGAAACAACAAGAAGATGGAAACGTCTTTTGCTGTGGCCGACGGCAGTGCTGCCGTCTCACAATAACGGGTTAGGTGGTCTACGCAAACGATGACCCAACTATTGCCGTCTGTGGATCGCGGAAAAAGAGGGCCCAGAAGATCGATTCCAACTTGTTCAAAGGGGGTGCTAGGAGGCGAAACTGGCTGAAGGCTACCAGACGGCGCATCAGTTGGTCGCTTGTAACGCTGACATGGGGTGCAGCTGGCAACGTACCGTTCGGTATCATTGCGCATCCGGGGCCAATAGAAGCGTTCCTGAGCACGATAGAGCGTTTTTGTGCACCCAAGATGTCCGGAAGTTGGTTCGTCGTGCATGGCAGATAATACGTGACTGCGAAGGCTCTTGGGAACAACCAGAAGGTAGCGCGCACCGGTAGCCGAGCAGTTCGTCTTATATAAGGCGCCGTCACGTAAGGGAAAACGATTGTCTGCAGCGGACTCCCGCGCGGCCGCGAAAAGCGGCTGTAAGCTGTCGTCCTTCTGCTGCTCGGATATGAAGGTATCCATATCAGGAAATTCCGTGGACACAAAAGCAATGTATTCATCAAAGTTGTCCGCGTCACATTCTGTCATCGGGAGTGGCAGGCGAGAGACAATCAGCATCAGCGTGTCGCCAGCCGCTCTTGTAGCAAACAACGAATTCATACTCCTGCACACGGAGTGCCCAGCATGCCAGTCGACCAGAGGGATCCTGAAGATTCACAAGCCAGCATAGCGAATGATAATCCGTGACCACAGTAAAAGGGCGCCCGTAGAGGTACGATCGAAACCATTGCACAGCGAAGGCGACCGCCAGGCACTCTTGTTCGGTGACCGTGTAGTTGCGCTCGGGGCGACTCAAGGAGCGGCTAGCGTACGATATCACATGCTCGTTGTCACCGACACGCTGAACTAGTACAGCGCCGATGCCCACACCACTAGCATCAATATGAACCTCTGTCGGTGATGACGGATTGAAGTGGCGAAGAATTTGCAATGCCCATAGACTGTCGCGCCGCCAAGCGGAATTCAGAAGCGTCCTCTCGAGGAGGGTTAGTAGACGACAAAATGGCAGCTCTACGCAGTCTCTCCCTTGTTCGGCTGTGCTAACCTCAGTGTTAACGCGTTGGCAAGAAAGGAGCACTACGACTTGGCATGTTCCCTGCATCAGTGAACAAACCGGGCTCTCCGTGGCACGAGAAATCTGATTCCTTCTTGCGAGGTGCGAAGTTTTCGTGAAAATACGTGGCGACTCGCGCTTTCAATGCTAGCCCACAGCGTACGCATACTATCAGCTTCGCGAAGCTTTCTGTAGCCACGTAGGTTAGTTAAATGTTATCGTCTGACATATTCAGTTGAAGCCCACCCTGTTTTACTTGTATATAGCATTGGTCAGTGTTTCTTGTAGTGCATGAATCCCATAACACTGTACGCGGGAGGTCGCGCCGGCTCGCGATGTGCTCTTGTAAAACTGAGCGATCTCAAGTTGTCGATACATTAAAATATGCCTCTATCATTTGTCAGCAAAGCGCTGTTACTAATCGTGCGAGCGACGTTTCAATCATTCGAGGACGCGTCTGCTCCACGCCTTTCGTGGAGCGAACGCTTTCCACGGCGTCCTTCGCCGGTGTGTTGGTTTCATAGCCAGCGCTGCGCCGCTTGTTTTTGTACGTTTGTTGATAGGTGGCAGCACACTGCAAGCGATTTGCTCGTTGACCGATCTGAGAGTGAAATGATCTCCGCGCCCAGACGTCTCTGTAATTGTAAACGTGGTGACGCAGGGTGGTCGAAGTTCGGCGGAGGGAATTTTTCAGATTGCTTTCAGCAGTGATGTTGAAGGAAACCACCTTGACGACGAGGATGTTTTACTGGACGTAGAAGACTGTGAAGTCACCGAGAGTGACAGCGACGGTGAACGATCAGCTGCTAGCTCACGAGGAGCGAGTTGCACTTCACGTCCCCTCGTAATGTTCTTTCACGCTCGTAAGTCACTTTGATTGTATTTAATGTATAATATCCTTGAGCGAGATCAAAATAAAAGCATAGTTCCTCTTGTGCATTGCATGTATCAATTATTGTGGATATTATGGAGCGCCGCATGCCGCCAACACGCTCAAGCTCGACCAGAGAAGCGAAATGGTTAGAGCGTCGGAACGTGCAGTCACAGCCACAATCCACGGCTCTCGGCTAACTTCTTCGACGTTGCGAAAAGGATACGTGTGCATTCTTTTCGATATTCGTGTTTCGATCGTGCTGATCGAGCCTGCAACATGCGAGTGAAGTGAATTGCACACGGCTAGAGTCTCAGCATGGCTGTGACACAAGCGCTACTGAATGGGAAGTTAAATGCTTGTGTTCTGTTGAAGACGTAACTCCGCGTTCCCGACTGCACAAGTAATGACGACGGCGTATTATGTTTGCAAACCATCACCACGTTAAACGTGCGGTCCCGTGCAGCAGCGATGGTGCTACTCGCTGGCGGCCTACTACTGCGGCAAATTCGTAAGGCAGGCTCGGTACAACGTATCTATAAACGTTGGCTCGGTACGTACTACCTCGGAGTGCCGTTCTGCTCATACGTCAATTTTAGTTCATGCAGTTTTATGTAGCACGCACAGGATTTCGCAAAGCATCGTTATGCACGGTAACGGAGCTGAAATATAGCCTTTCACGCCACAGAAAAAAATTAGGTGGCGAGTACTTAGCACTTTCCATGGTTTGGGAAAGTAGTTTAGTCTCATATCCAATTCAGCACAGCTCAAGACTTCATCCCGTGAAATTCACAGGGGCCGTACGTCCGCACGTACTATCTGTTCTTATGCTAACAAACGGGTTGACCCTCCTCCTGGCGCCATCTTGAAAAGCACGGCGCGCCACCTATAGTTCGTGGGCATTGCGAATAGGCTGGGACGTCAACAGTAGCTTTAGCTGCCGAAACGATGAGTCGCACTCTGAGCTCCACTCGAAAGGAACGCCTTTTTGGAGAAGGCATGTTAGCGGATGAGCTATGTCAGCAAATTTGGGAATGAATCGGCGAAAGTAAGAGCATAAGCCTAAAAAACTTCGTAGCCGCTTCACAGAGCGAGGTGCCTCGAATGCCTCCACGGCTGTCGTCTTTTGTGGATCTGGTCGTATACCTCCTTTGTCGACCAGATGTTCCAGCACAAGTGTCTGTCGTTCACCAAAACGACACTTTTTAGAATTAAGCACAACAAGGCCGGCCTTCCCCAAGCAGTTTAGTACCAAGTCTAGGCGCTCGTTATGCTCACGAAATGTTCGGCCAAAGATCACAACGTCGTCTAGGTAGCACATACAAACTTCCCACTTCAAACCGCGAAGTATAGTGTCCATGAACCTTTCAAACGTTGCGGGCGCGTTACATAGTCCGAAGGGCATCACGTTGAATTCAAATAGTCCGTCGGGCGTTACAAAATCGGTCTTCTCTCTGTCGTCCCTGTGCATAGACATTTGCCAGTAACATGATCGTAAATCCACAGAATTAAAATGCCGCAAAGAGGCAATCGATGGCGCCATCAATTCGTGGGAGTGGGTATACGTCTTTCTCAGTAACGGCATTTAGGCGACGGTTCTCAACACAGAATCACCACGTGCCGTCTTTCTTCTTCACCAGTATCACTGGAGCGGCCCAAGGGCTCGACGATTCTCGACTTAGTCCTTCGCTCACCATTTCTTCGACTTGATCGCTGATGATCTTTCGCTCCTCAGAGGACACACGATATGGTTTTTGACGAATCGGTTCAGCGGATCCTGTATTGATGCGATGTCGAGCACGGGATGGAGGAATCGATGTCGGGCCGTCGTGCTGCGTAAAATCGAATACTGAGGAGTGTTTCGAAAGAAGGGCCATCAAAACACGACCTTCATGATCACTGAGCGACTTAGCTACCATTCGGAGCATGTGTTCGTTTGCGGGGCGCGAGACACTGGTTTGAGTTGTATCCGGTAGTTCTGTAAGCACTGCCATAGGTATAGACGATTCTCCCTGAAACGTAGCAAGCTTTAGGCCTTGAGACAGCACTGCTGCTTCAGTGGAGCAATTTAGCGTCCATAGCCCTGTGGATCCATTGGTATCTGAAACAATACAATACGGAACCAACAAACTTGGAATAACAGAGAGCTAAGCTAGTTGGTACGTGTTCATTTTAAAAAGAGACAGGGCGTGCAAACACGGACACAAGAAAGAGATCAGGACACCACGCCCTGTCTCTTTTTAGAATGAAGACGGAACCAACACGTTTTTCTTAAGACAGTTTCTATGTACCGGTTCCACTGCAGCATCGAAGGAAGTACTAACAGAAGACGAACAAACAACAGGAACGCGCATCGCGGATAAAGCGGGCACAACTGTGTCTTCAGAAACACAAGACACACTCTCTTGCTGGAATGATTCTTCCAAGAGCGCAGACGACACACTTCCGCAGATACTGAGCTCTCCTGTTCGGCAGTCAACATTGGCGCCACACAATTGCAAAGAGTCAATCCCGAGAATTACGTCGTGTGTGGAACGCGGAAGCACGCCAAACTCAGTGTTGAAAATGTGACCACCCAAGGAGACATCCACGTTACACACACCAACCGGGTATAATGAGTCCCCACTCACTCCACGAAAGCTTGTGCTGTGGTCCCAATGAAACATAACCTTGCGTCCCAGCAGATTTTTGAACACCACACTCATGACAGAAACAGTTGCTCCCGTGTCGACTAAAGCCATGGTAGAAACGCCATCAATAAGTACATTAACCTTATTCTTCAGCATGAAGATAGGTGGAGGTATCCGAGTCGGCAGCAAAGATTTTCCAGCGACCTCACCTCCATCGGCCGCGCTGGCTAGTTTCCCGGCGGTGGTGACGCGAAGCGGCGTTGAGGAGATGATGACGTCACACGCCGTCTGGGGGATGGAGATCGAGACGCTCGGAAAGCTGGTGGTGGCGTCAGAGTATGTTCGGAGGCAGGAGAGCGGTAAAGGTTTCGGTACCTTTCTTCGTCTCCAGAATAGCTGTCCAGAGGAGAGTGACGGCTCCTTTCATCTCGGAAGTGGCCTTCAAAAGAGGTGTTTTCTGGCCAGTGAGTGTCCATTGTACGATCCCTGAGCCGCATAAACGATCCCGACTGTCCATTGCTGAATGCCTGTCGTCGGTTACAATACCTAGCTATGTGTCCAGACGTGCCAAAGTTGTAACACACGGGCAGAGGGCGAGCTTCCGGAGGCTGATTGAAGTATTCCACAGCGGCCACAGGCTGAGAGTAACTCAGCCCCTCCCCTTGGATGTCGTAGGCAGTGCTGCGTCTTCGTGGGTGAACGTCGCGTGGATGCTGATCAAAACGCCGATCAATCGAGTCGTATTAGCGTGGTTCGGTCTGGTCATAATGCGGGTCGCGTCGGTAGCTGTTGCAATCCGCAGCATTCTCCGAATACTGCCAAGTAGCCGGAGGAGATGCGCACACGGCGTCACGGAAAGCGGCGGAGGTGCACGCGGCACCGCATAACGCGCTTGTTCTTCGTGCCGAAGGAGCTCCTCACGGACAATCTGCCGAATGGTAGCTGAAAGGTCTGTCTGCGGAATCGCGTCAACACTGGCCACAGTCGTGACATTGGCCAGCTGTCCAAACATCGGCGTGATTCGGTGAGTTTTCAGCGCCTCGAATGTGCGGCAGTGCCGTATCACGTCTGATACCGTGTTCAGGTTTTCTTTTCCAATGAGGAAGTTATAGACGTCTTCCACAATACCTTCTAAAAGGTGTGCCACTTTATCTTCCTCTGACATGCGAGGGTCGATGGTCTTGCACAGCTTGAGAACTTCTTCAATATACGTCGTGCAAGTCTCGCCGATCACCTGAGCTCTCTGAGCTAAAGCTGCTTCCGCTCGTTTCTTCTTAGCGTCCGAGTCGCCAAAGCACTTCTTCATTTCTGCAACAAGACTGCTCCACGTAGTAAGCTTGTCGGCGTGGTTTTCATACCAAACCAGGGCTGTGTCCGTCAAATAAAAAACGACATGCCTGAGCTGGCTGGCCGGGTTCCAGTGATTGTATTGGCTTACCCTTTCGTAATGGGTCAGCCATTCATCGAAGTCTTCCCCTGGCTTTGTTGAGAATGGCCGTGGCTCTCGGTAATGCTGATACAGCGTTAGTCTTTCCGGGCATTGCTGAGGGGGTCATTTTGCTCTAGAGACATGTCGGGGCGCGATGGCGAAAGTCCGGGAAGGCGATGGCTTCTACGTGCTGACGGCTCCGTCGTAGGTCGTGGGAGGTACCCCGCACAGCTCCACAAAATGTTACAAGCAAGTACACTATAAGGTTGGAAAACAGGCGAACCTGGATGGTTCGTGTTTACTTCCACAAGGGTTCTCGACACAGCGCACTCAACGTCGTTTTCCTTTTCCACCTGCATGTTCATGCGCGCTGTATGCGTCGTGCATTGCAACCGCTCGTGCCAATGTATATATATATATATATATATATATATATATATATATATATATATATATATATATATATATATATATATATATATATATATATATGCGGAAAAGTAACTTCCGTTGCCGCAAGGTTGTAAGTATAAAGGCAGATGCGCTTTCATAGAAACAGCTATTTATTTTTTCGACGTTTCGACGGGAGCCCCGTCTTCTTCAAGACATAACAAAACAATAATTACACCCTGTGCGTGTCTTATTATATAATGTAAGAGTAGAGGGGAAATCACGCAAAGGAATATAAACAGGAACGTAATAGGTTGTACAAAAGTCAGGTGGCCTTGCCATTTGAAAGAAGACCTTTTCCATATTTCATATATGGGTCATTTCTGAAAAGAATTCGGCGGCAGGATACCAACAACATATCGATACCTATCTTCAAAATGACTGAAATCTGGACGCCGCTTCTGAAGTATAGAGTTGTTTTATGGTTATATATATCACCACACGTTGACTGCAGGGGGTGCCTCATGAAAAGAATGCTTTAGACCATGACATGCCTGTGTAGCCCAAGAACATATTTATACAGAAAAGCAAAAAAAAGAATATCGGACGAAGACCGCCAGTGCCGGCCGCGGGCCGCCTGTTTGAGACCACTGCGCTATATAGTGCGAGAGCTACATGATACTGCCGCAACAGCGTTAGAATGTGCGGGAATAGCATATATCCATTAAACAAGGCGTGGGCCAAAGTATATTCGTTTGACGAAATATCTTGCTTGAAAAAAGACAATTACGAGTTCCCTGCCGGGTGATGTCCCCTTACCTCGAAACATATTCATCCACTGAGTAAGCTTCGAGAATCTTATTGGCGCCTTTATTATATAAACTGGAACGAACGTCGAAAATAGATGAAATCGCTTCGTCCACCTCCTGCCAGTCCTGCCTGCGCAGTCCACTGGCCACCACCTACCGGCACAACATCGTTCGGAAGGCATACACCATTATAATATTGAAAAAAAAGAGCACAGTGCAAATCGGGCGTAATATACACTGCTCAGAACTGCAAGAAGAAGCCATCAAAGAGGAGTTTTATAATGAAATCGAAGAGGGGCACGACGTTCGATGACAAGAGAACTGAAGGGATGAGTTGGACAGCTATGTTCATACTGCATAGTTCCACAAAGACATCCTAAATTTGCTCCAGTGGTGGAAGTTAAGAACAACGACTAACGACGCCTTTACATTTCGCAAGGCCGATGTTGTGCGCCCCTTCGGCTAGCGCAAGCAGTGAATGAAACTTTATCGCGGCAGGATAAGTGGTGCAACAGCGCGTGGCGTGCTTAAAGCCGTATTCTCTTCATAAATTGATTTTTGCACTATTGCATATGGAGAAATAAACTATATAAACTATGGAACAAAAGCTTATAGACCGTATATACTAGCGCTGGTGTGATATACCAAAATAATGCTACGACAAAAAGATTTTTAGATGCGAAGTATCTTAAGGCGGAGCTCAATCCGGTGGTGGTGGTGGTGGTGTGCGGCGTGACCACCCTTACTGCGCATGCGCATACCCTCTCCACACACCCCCTCTCCACTTTCCCTCTCCCATATCCCTCTCACCTCCCTCTCCACTTTCCCTCTCCCCTCCCCCTCTCCCATACCCCTCTCCCCTCCCCCTTTACACTCTTCCTCTGAAACGCGGGCTAGACATGCCGAAATTCTCTCCTGCGCAACGCCGTGATGAGCTCGAGCGCATGCGCGTCCCCTCCCCTTTTCCCTCCTCTCCTACGCTGCCCCCCTCTCGCCCGCCTGTCGACCGCGTTCCCCGCTCGCCCTGTGACAATTAACGGCCAGGCTAGATGGAAGATACGACGCGCGTAGCGTCCCTCTTCGCGTTCCACGACGCGAGGTCGGTAGCATGCCCAACGAACGCCAACGGAACGCGATCGTGCAAGTGCTCCGGCTTCGGATCGCCTCATGGTCCCCTTTAGCGGGAGATGGTGTAATTTTTTCTTCCTTTCGGCTGCTTACACGTATTTCTAAAATTACACGTGGTACACGAGGTTCGTTATAATTTTTATTTAGGTTGGTGTATTTAGAAGAAAGGTAGTAAATTTGGCTTTTTCCCTGTATTTCTCTTGCTGTGGCAAGGTGTTATTATGCTGAAGAGAGGCGCTGCATAACCGGGTAGGTGCACGATTGACGTACTCGTTAGAGCGTGCTTTAAACTTCAATAGAGAGGGCATTAAAAAAATAAACACAGCGTTCTGTTGTCTCTCTCCTCTTTTGTTATTCTGCTCCCTTTCAAAAGTGAACCTCATGCGGCAAGTCACTTTCCTCGCTACAATATCTACTACAAAACGCTTTTGATGATTCCCATTGTATTTGCAGAAAAATAAGCACAGTATACCACTGCCCAACGAACTTTTCACTGTACCCAGTATGTCCGCTCAACTGTTTTCACCGTGAACCCCTTTTTACAAAAAAAATTACCGTACGTTAAAGTATAATTGTTAGCGAAGCATGCGCCAACAAAGCGAAGCTATTTGCCTCTTAAAACGCCTTGCTGTCGATCACATGTTCGGGCAACACCACCTCTAGATTATTGGCTCGGGCCCTGTAGGGCCCCATGTGTGGTCGGGGCGGTGCGGGTAGGTGAAATTTTTCTCGGCTTCGGGCCGGGCCCGGGTATTGCTTTGAGTCACCGGCCGGGCTCGGGCGGGTAAACTTAAACGAGTACCGGGTCCGGCCTGCACGGGACAGACTGCACGGGCAGGACTGCACGGCCCTGCAGGGGCCGTGAACCATGGCCCGTGCAGTCACAGGGGCTGACGTCTTGATGTACGTGCGCCCGCCGGCCCCCAGCTCTCGCCCACGGACGGACAGGGGTCCGCGGGAGAGCAGACTTAACCGACAGGCGCACGTACGTTGTTATGATGACGTACGTGCGAGGAGGAAGAGGAGAAGATTGACCTTGGCTAAGCTTCAAGGTCAAACGCACGCACACAAGTGTTTTCTGTGTGTATGCCGGGAATCGAGCTATCGCTCTAAAGGTCAAGTACGCCTGTCAACACATGCTCACGCGCGCAATTTGTGCACGGAATTTGTGCTTACCCGTAACCCCCGGCGCCGAGTATCTTTACAGATTCGAAGTCGCGCATCTTGGGTATGTAGGCCCAGAACGGGGGCTGTGGAGAGGCAGATACCTGGAAACAATATCACCGTAATAAATTATGTGTTCTTAGCAGATGCAGAACATGTTTGCGTAGTTAAGTGGTACTATGTAAGTATCACTGCGAGAGACAGGCTGCCAAATATTGTCAGAGCATACATAAGTTACAGAACCATGGCAGGCAAACAGCAACCAACACGCCAAGCTTTGGTGGCGCAGGTCAATTTCCATGTCAAACAAGTTTCGTATATTCGCAGTCTCGCGCCAGTGAGAGAAACCAGCTCTACTTACACCGGTGTTTATATATTTTTCTTCTTTTATCATAATAAAAATTCGGCAGATCCCATGCGTTGTGGGAATCGGTTTCATGCGAAGCACTCAGCGAGTACTTCTATGCCGTATTTTATGGCTTTGAGCCAAGAGTTAGGAGGTGGATCGACGTGTTTTTGTAAGTGCAGTAGCTGTGTGCACATCGTGGGCTTACCAGGCACGTCGACAACACTGGCGTGTAAAGGGTAACTTATGGTGCGACGCAACCACAGCTCTGACGTTAGAGTACATACGTCAGTATTATCGAAACTAAGTGCACTTTATGGTGCAATCATGTTAATATCAAACGTAACTTTCGTTAGTGTATTCCTCCGGGGTCGAGCAATGCTTCAATAAAGCTTGCTGTGTCATAGGAATACAAATGTAATGTTTATTAGAACGCTATAAAAGCGGAGCCAACACTGGAACCACAGACGTTATTCTGATATGACGCCTGTATCGTAGGAGTACATATGTAGTGTTTATTGCTTTCTTGTACAATTAGATAGCCAGCACCACAAACACAATTGACGTTGCAAGGACATTACGCTTGTATAGACTGTTTTTCCAAACCAGTTTATAGACCTGGCGTAACTCTATGGTAGAATACCCGATTGCCAGGCAGAATGTTTGGGTTCGATTCCTGCTGGGACCCTAATTTTGATTCTTTCCATTCATCAGGTGAACGCCGCCGATGTCGGTTTTTCTTAAAGATCTCGCATATAAACTAGCAATGTCGGTTCTCGACGCTCCTGGGTAGATATAAACTGTCAATCACATGTGGCGCGGCCTGTGGTTAACGGGTATGTGCCGCACGTGTCTGGAGAAAAGGGTTTGACGACGTACGCGACAGGACTTTCATGTTGTTATTGCGATAGCGATTTTATTGACACTATCGGCTTATTCTTGCCGTCGCCGTATGTCCACGCCGTCATGTCCCGGATATGTATATATATGTATATATATTAAAAGACACAAAGAAAAATAAAGCAGAAGAAAAATTCTGAAGTACCCGACCGCGGATTCGAACCAGCATCCCCTCGCTTCCCAGGGCGCTGCGTTAGACAACTCAGCCACACGCCATGTACGCGCCGGCGAAATAACGGCGAGCTATTGATATACACCATGTACCACTCGTGGTAAACAAATCTCGGAAGAGCGTGAGCGTGTTTTCTATCACGCAGCGCTCCTTATTTTCTTTCAATTTGAAAACTGCCCTTAAGTCGCGCAGGACAAAGTGGCCCTTTTCTGTACCCACTCGGGATGTGGAAGAAAAGAAGAAAGACAAAGAACACCGGGCACACCTTGCATCAGACGCCCCCTGTCGTTGGAGACGCAGAGGGTCATTCCACGCGCCGCAGTTTAAATGAAGAATAAATATCTAGGAGCGTCCAAATTCTAAATTTCCCCTGCTTATATTAACCGCTGGTTTCATGGCCAATCCCCCGTAGTGGGTAAGAGCCAAGAATTAAGGGTCAAGCAAGCAAGCAAGCAAGCAAGCAAGCAAGCAAGCAAGCATCTGATTCTCCACTGTCGACACTTGCAGCGTGTTGCTCATGCACACAGGCGTATCAACTGCGACAGTTGTTAGTTCACGCTTGCCCTGTGCATGCCTGTGCGTTCATTTAGGGCGTCCTTCTTTGTGCTTCAGCGGCACGCTGCAAGTGTCGAGCTGCTTCTGGTTCTTTGTGTGACCTTTCAATTTTCTTGCTAGCGCATTTATTGCTTCGCCCTAGCGGCGAAACTGTGACTTTTTCTTGTCATGACCCGACAGTCATATTCGTCAAATCCTCTTGCCCTCCAATGCCAATTTTGGTCTACACTATGTCAAGGAGGCGATCATGAGAGCACCCAGACCTAGGCGGCTAGATAGATAGATAGATAGATAGATAGATAGATAGATAGATAGATAGATAGATAGATAGATAGATAGATAGATAGATAGATAGATAGATAGATAGATAGATAGATAGACAGACAGACAGACAGACAGACAGACAGACAGACAGACAGATAAATAGATAGATAGAGAGACAGACAGACAGACAGACAGACAGATAGATAGATAGATAGATAGATAGATAGATAGATAGATAGATAGATAGATAGATAGATAGATAGATAGATAGATAGATAGATAGATAGATAGATAGATAGATAGATAGACAGACAGACAGATAGATAGATAGATAGATAGATAGATAGATAGATAGATAGATAGATAGATAGATAGATAGATAGATAGATAGATAGATAGATAGATAGATAGATAGATAGATAGATAGATAGATAGATAGATAGATAGATAGATAGATAGACAGACAGACAGACAGACAGATAGATAGATAGATAGATAGATAGATAGATAGATAGATAGATAGATAGATAGATAGATAGATAGATAGATAGATAGATAGATAGATAGATAGATAGATAGGCAGACAGGCAGACAGACAGACAGACAGACAGACAGACAGATAGATAGATAGATAGATAGATAGATAGATAGATAGATAGATAGATAGATAGATAGATAGATAGATAGATAGATAGATAGATAGATAGATACGTACTAGAAATGCTCAAAGTGCCAAAGGTTCGCTAAGAAAGGCTTCGCATTTAATAATATCTGGGGCCTTACGTCCGGAAACCACGTTATGATTAGGAGGGATGCCGTAGCGGAGGGCTTCAAAAATTTTGACCTTGGTGTTCTTTAACGTACTGAACTGACATCGGAAAGAACACGGGCTTCTACCATTTCGCCTCTGCCGAAATGCGACCGCTGCGGCCGGGGTCGAACCCGCGACCTTGGAGTCAGCAGCCGAGCACTGCAACCGTTCCACTGTAGCGGGCCTCATCTTTTAATATTCGTTCGTGAGTCTTGAAATAACCCTAGAAGACCTGGTGCTCTGAATGTAAACTTTATTGTATGTCTTGTCGTTCGCATCATGTGCTTAATGAAATTCTTCCTATGCTGTTGAATTCTTTGAATGGGTACCGCTGGTTTTTCATGCTCATGGCGGTAGCAATACGACGAATGTCCAGGAGCAAATTTAATTAAATTTAGTTTAAGGAAGCAAATTTAATGTGTATCGTAGCCTTTCCTATGGAGTAGTTACTTCTAGCATCACCTTCCGCATTTACCGTCACGATGAGCACAATGCCGTTGGATGCGTATTCACGTCCACGTCCGGAGGCCACGTCCGGAGAGCTTTGAAACTTTTTGTACATATCCCTAGCGCGCTCCTTTCGTCTTTCCGTGTTGAAGATCGCCGTCCAGTATTAAATCATCAAAAGTTTCGCTCTCAGCACTTTCACTGAGAGCCACAGGAGACATCAAGACGCGTAGCAAGCAGAAAGCCATAAAAACGACATGTGTGATTTGGGGTGTAAGGCCCCTTTGAGTCAACACTACATAAATATCTTGTTAGGTGTAAGCTTGAACACGCATTGGTTGCGTGGTATTCAACTGAAGAATTCATTGTTAACCCGTGAAAGCCAGCGCAAAGCCGTAGCGCGCGTTTAATTTTATTTCCTGCTATTTCATGGTATCACCCATGAGACAAGCTCTGCAACTTCCCAATCTTTGTCTACACAGGAAAGTGTCTCGTTTATCTTTTTCCATAATGTTTTTCGTAATGCCCACATGTACTTACTAGTGATCCCTTTGATTCATGTTGTCCTACTAAGCACAGTCACAAACTTGAAGTCCTTTTTGTGGCACTAACTTGCTTGGTGACAATTTTATGCTGAAGGCAGCTAAAGAATACAACCACCTGCCTACCTGCATTGTCAATACTCCAAGTGTTTCTGCACTTAAATCCGCTGTTGAAGAGAATTGTGAGCACTAGCCGCTAAGGAATATACATTGTTTTGTTTTAATTATCACTCTCTTCCGTAACGCCTCGTGTCATTGAAGATAGTGAAATAGATTAATATTAAAAAGACACCGTACGCTGAATGGCCCCTTTGCGATAACGCCAATAATGCCTCTGCGTTGAAACAGCACAAGAACGGGACTAACTAGAGGGAACACACAGCACAAGCGCTGACGAACAACTGGCGCAAGTTCATTCCATCACAAAATATATACCAAAAGTAAGAACTAAAAGGAAACGAAAACCTGACCTGTCACAAGCGGCCGAGGAAGCGCACGTGCGTCAAGAACCACAGGTCGCAATACGTCGACAGAGTTGACAATGTCGAGTACGATGTTCCTTTGTAGTGTGGCCCTTCTTACACGCGACAAACCGGCCGCTGCTTGAATGGCCGCCCACGCGTGCTATGTCAAGTCGTGAACAAGCAGCACCTTGGCAGCACATTGTTCTTCGTGTGGCTGCGCTCCACTCTTCAAGAGTGTGAGCTGCTCTCAACATATCGAAATGAAATCGAGCGTGAAATCGATTATTCGTTTTATATCAAGAAAAAGAGGAACACGTGGGTCAGCGAGCCCTCAATCGCGCTTCAAGAGAAAGATATATTATTTTTGTCAAATGTTAAATGCGATATCTTCAGTCATGGCCGAGTTTTGATGCATTTCCGTGTTATTTTTTTCTTTTAGCTCTTATTTTTGGTATATACTTTCCGATGCAATAAACTAGCGCCAGGTGTTCGTCAGCTCTTGTGTTGTGTGTTCCCTCTACTTAGTCCCGTTTTTACACTGTTTCGACGCAGCATCATGTACCGACTGGCCCTTCAAGACACCATTTTGCAATAATGCTTCATTAAGTTGTGTATAATACCTTCTCGTATTTCTGGACAAGTTCCTCACCGACGCCCACCCAGTCAGTGATGGGCACCTCACCAATCTTCTCCAGTGAACTGGCCATCTCTCCAACGATGACAATGAGCTTCCGTAATAACAACGCAAGGGGTTTAGCCGTCCCAGGGTCTCGCTTCAAGCACTGTAATGAGCACGAAAGCATTGTTCAGACTTACGGGAAAGAGCATACCATATAGATTGCATAAGACTGATCAATTGGACGTCAATCGACGGTTGGCATACTGTAAGCAATATCGTGCTTTTCGAATTGCCGCAGTGCTGGGCATGAACGTTATTGAATGTGATCATGCATCGCGCTCCCAAAACGCGTTAAAAGTACCGTGCACTGTACTTTATAATGTAATGAATAAAGACTTGGAGTAAGCTTGAGTTTCCCCTTCAAGAGAACGCGATAGGGTAATCAGGGCCCGCTCGCATTGCCTTCTCATTAGCTTGCATGGCTTTGCTTCTGTGTGAACGCCTCAATCCTGCCGCACGAAAAGGAACGACTGCGCGCGTAACATTGGCCGTTTAAAGCTATCCTAGAATGCCCGCTGCAGTCACAGTTGCGAAGGGCCTACCACGGCGTATTTGTTCCTTTTGCGAATTGGCGAAGTATCCACGACGCGTCCGTAAGGCAACACGCGCATCCGCCCAGCTTCACACTTTGTTGACGCTGTTGATGATAATAATGAATAATCATGCCCGTGGACTTTGTCACTGGTGGCCCATTGCACCCTCGATGCGCAATTCGCATGTTGACGCCTGGAACGATTCTACTCTGCTGCCGCGTTACAGGCGTTAACGGAAGCTCGTCGCACTACAGACGTTCGTGTTGGGTTTTTTTCCGAAACAGTTCGAAGCACTGGGGCCGCTCTGCGGTAGAAGGCCTGCTTGCCACGTAGAAGACCTGGGTTCGACTTGAACCAATTTTGTTTATTATTTATTTACTTGCATCTCTTTCAATCTTTCTCTCGCGGACAACGCTCATTTTTCGCTCACAACCAGCAACGCCGCAAAAGCCAACTCTTAAACGCTATCGCGTTAATAACAGAGTCACCTTAGACTAAATAGAGCACCTACGACACGCGAGACGCCTTTAATTCTTTTTGAGATTCTTTGCAATAGCAGAGTGCAACAGATGGAACAGCGCGGATTTGTTACAAGGGCGCCAGCACAAGCATGAACCTACTCACGTATTATCCGCTTGTTGACGACACGGAGGCTGAGAATACTCGGCCTTCAGTGAAACTATCAGTCAAATTCACGAGTTACTGCTAAGAAGATGTTCATAGTGAAATATATAGGGCAGCGCTAGAACAAATACAAGGACGAGAAAACACAGGACGTGTGCTGTGTTTTCTCGTCATTGTATTCGTTCTAGCGCTGCCCCATACACTTCACCATGAACCCTAACCAACTCGCCCACCTTACCCGTCTTTCTGCTTTGAAGATGTTGCCGCAGCGGCCGCATTTTCGATGGAGGCGAAAATGCTTGAGGCCCCTATACTTCGCGTTAGGTTAACGTTAAAGAGGTCATGAACCACTTTTCCACGTAATGATCTAATGACCTCAGTATCGGATTCTACTGCCTCCCGAATCGATTGGCGCAAAAATTTCTTGAATCCGTCGAGAACGAGCGGAGTTACGGGGTTTGGCGCACGCTCTCAGCGCTTTCTCTCTTTTCTCGTGCCGACGAGCGCACTGGAAGCTACTCAGGGAGGGATGGCACGGGGGAAGGAAGTTACGTCAGCGCGCGTCATGAAACGCGATCGCTCTTCCGCTGTGATTCGCATGCGCGAGTGCGGCTACCGCGTAAAGTTAGCAGACTGAGGAGTGCGGCGCCGGCAAGCGGCGGCACCCCGTGGCAGCAGCGCATCTAACCCGAACGCCGCTCTTGAATTATGTCGAGTATGGGCCAATGAGGATGCTATGTCTTTTGCGACGTGGAGAAGCGGATACGCGACGTCAACCGGCAGACGCCCCGTCCACCGACGAGAGTAAGAACCGGCCTCTGTTTGAAAAGAGGGCGCCTGAGAAAGCAGCTTCGCGCTCCGCTTGTAGCCTTTACGCGGCACACATGACTGCAATATTTGGCTGAGCTGCTCATAGCCTTGTCAGCTTTCCGCAGGGTGTGTTTTTCAACAAGCCCAAGGGGTGCTTCATGACCCCTTTAAAGAACACCGGAGTCAACAAGCGGGACACAGGAAATTTGCGGAGACCTCCACTACGGCGTCCCCCACAATCATATTCTAGTTTTGGGACGTAATACCCCGACAATTATTGTTATGCTATGAAGATGCTGTGTTATTTCGTATATAGGCGAAGATTAATGCGTCATATGCGTTCTATCAGAGCAACGAGATATTGAAGTGCTTCGTGGAATGATCGATACAAAACGACCATTATAGATGCGTACAACTTCAGTTTAAAGTCACACTCAGCAATAGGCGGTATGAAAGTACAGGCCCCATGCAAGTCTTCCCTTCACTCCGGCCACGCTTTCGGATGCGTGGCTGGAATAATACAGGCGACAAATTCAATTTTGTAAGCAGGGAACACAAGTTGGCCGCGACGTTTCGACACTGCGTGCTCGAACGCCAGTGGCTGCGGCGTCACCAGATATTCGTAAACTGGCTACCGTAGAGGGAGAAAACTACTCAAGCAGTGGACAAGACGTATTTTCTGCCGCCACAGGCCTTGAAAAGCAGCCGAATTGGCACAAAGTAGCAAAACCTGACAATCCTGGCAAGGTGTGTGGTCAACTGTGGCTCGAAATTCTGTGTCATTTCCTTGCGTTTGCCAAACTGCTTTGATAAACAGCGAAGCTGTTTATCAAATCATTCTTTGTATCTGGTATCACGAAACTATCATCATCAGCGTCATGAACGAGCATGTCCCACAGAAATTTGTGCTACCCATCAGAAGTCTATCATCATCATAGACGGGTATGTGCCCCAGAAAATGGCTGAATTCCACAATCATTACTGGTCCACTAAATAGGAAGAAGGCAACAGTAAGCCAAACACTAGGGAACGGTGAAGGCAACGGCGGCTGCGAGAAGAGCCCGAAGCGATGGAAGGCCTACGCCAATGACGACCTGCCCGTAGATCTAAGAGAGGTGCGAACCCTTGGTTTCAGCGCGAGTTTCTGTCTTTGGAGTTTGGACATCTGTGTCCTGTCTGTGACTGTCTGTGATTTAACTCCAACCTCTCTGCGCTGAGAATCAACGTAGAAACAACAAAGCTCCACCTAGCTAAAGCCAATACACGACCTAGAAGCAACCTAGAAACAACCCTCATCACCCAGCTATGGCCTGGAAACAACCTAGAAGCAACCAGATTAGTCTTCAGAATCGTCCAGTTTCGTTGTGTGAAGATTGCGCGGCTCGGTGCAAGCTTCGCCAACCTAATAGAACTTTTTGTTGGGCTAGTTGGTAGTTGCGAGTGACGCCCTTTCTGTCCTGTCCTTACTATTTTCCTTGATGGTACGTGTCTTTTTGGTTTTTCAGTTCGCCAACCTGTTTAAAAAAGGATTTGATAATAAGCATCATTACATATTCACAAGCCTTCTAGTTACTCTTTTCATTGTGAACGGCTTTCGTGGTTAAAAATCTGACACGTGTCACCGATAAGTGCACTACATTCAGGCAACAGCTTCGTGACCTTCTTGACTGTTTGCTCATTCTCCAATAAGAATGTACGCCCGGCGCGTGGGATGGAGTTAATTGTAGAACTAACGCAGCGAGTACAAATGAATGTGTGATCACACATGTACAAGAACCATCGTGTTCCCGCAACGATGAGTCAGCGACTTATTAGACATGCGTCGCAATTTGGCCAACTAGTTGGGCGTTGTCCGACTGATGCCTGAGTACTCTGCAGTCATTATTGCGTCATTTGTGGTCTGCTTCTCAAATGGTCCCAATTTAAGTTTGGCTGGTAGAGCAACAGTCTGTGTGGAAACGTTGGCCTTCCGCAAAATAAAAAAATACATGTTCGTCGAAGGCTCGAATAATACACCGCCGGACCAACACGTATTTCTTAACAGCGTGGTGTGATCGGGCACTGCAAGTCCGGTGCAGGGTCCCAACCAGACGCGGGAGGAGCATATGGTAACATAATATTTTAGAGCAGCGCAAAAGACGGGACAAAGGACAAGAAGTTCACAGACGAGCGCTCGTCTGTGAACTTCTTGTCCTTTGTCCCGTCTTTTGCGCTGCTCTAAAATATTATGGAACCTTACCAACTAGCCCAACTGTCGACCTTGCTGCATATGGTAACAAACGCTCCTGTCCGACCAGGGACCGACACAGCTTGAGACAATGAAAGCCAGTCGGTTGGTTGAGTCTTAAAAATCGTCAGTTGC
>NC_051182.1:2289848-2371351 GCF_013339695.2 Rhipicephalus sanguineus | reverse complement strand
TTTCAGGCTCCACTCATTAACATATACAGGCCCGATCGCACTCAAAGCGAGGGGGAGGCGTTCTGCTTGGCATTAGGAAATCGCTAACATCATTAGCTATTAATACAGATTCTGATCTGGAAATCATATGGATGGCCTGCATTACATCTTCCACCAAACTTGATAGGCAACTGTTACCGAGCACCAAACTCCGATCACTCCTTCACAGACGATCTGCGTAAAAGCATTGCGAGAGCACTTGAGCTCTTCCACGCAGACGTCACTTATCTGTTCCGTGACTCCAATTTTCCGCAGATTGACTGGACACTGCTATCATCCCCATGTACTGTTTCATCAGGCCTCATTGATCTGTCTTTAGATTTTAACCTATTTCAAGTAGTTACCCAACCTACCCGCGGTCCCAATATACTAGACCTCATCTTTACAACAGCCCTTGATACAGTCAGTAGCATAACTTACTTAGATGGACTGAGCGACCATAAATTACTTCAAATCACCATTAACGTTCCGCTTCCTTTCACTGGTGTAACGAGAAAACAATTTCGCGACTATAACCGAGCTAATTACGATTGTATTAATGCCGAACTGCAAGTATTTTATGATAACACCTTGATGCCCCAGTTTCATAAAAGGTTTGTTGAAATAAACTGGGTTCTTTTTAGAGACAAGCTCACAGAATTAGTATCCAAGCACGTTCCACTTATCACAATATCTAACGATAAAACTAACCCTTGGTTTACGAGAAAACATCAGCATATGAGAAAAAAAACATGGCTGATCCTCTGTCATAGGAATCGGTGAAACACGAAAGTGAAAGTGTCTTCACAGACGTAGTTGAGCGTTTGTTGTGCATTCTTTCGCCCCAAGCGCGAAGGAATTAATGCTACAGCATAAATTGTAATGTTACGCGAAGAACGGCAAGCCGCTCGAAACTTGCAATGCGCTGCTCAAGCAGGAAGGACGCGCGGAACGAACATACACAGGATGAGCGCGAACTGTCACAGTTGTAACTTATTTCTGTGTGAGCAGCGCGCTCCTTTCGCTCACTGCAGCTCCTTTCGCCGCTGCAGTGAGTGAGGTAACCTTCGTGCTCTCAACGGAAACTTGCAGGCAGAGCGCAAGACGTACTACAAACCACCGAGATCACGAGATAAGCGCCTGCACGAGCGACCCACGCCCTGTCGAGGCGCGCGCTAATCCGCGTGGGGGGACGACTTTAATAGCGTGCTCTTCGAGCCCTTCGCGCCATCCTCGCTAGTGATAACGAAAACACGCTGTACCGCCGATCTCTGAGTACCGCCACCGGCAAATGGTGTACATAAATAGCTCGCCGTTAGCACAGCAGAGAACATGCCGTGTGTGGTGGAGTCGTTTCGCGCTGCGCGCTGGCGCTCGAGAGGTCGTAAGTTCGACTCCCGGTGACGGAACTTTTTCTTATAATTTTTTCTTTGCCATATGTTAGTCTTTATATTTTACAACGTCGTATCCGTGACGGAAATGCGTCAGTGGAGCCGTGGTGGACCCCGGCATAAAACACATTCGTGTTAAAAAGAAAAGGAGACTGTACGATGCCGCGAAGCGTGAGTGTACGCCTGATGCATGGGTTAATTATAAAAACTGCCTGAAATCATACTGTTCTGCACTTTGTGAAGCCACAGATAAGTGTTTTTCAGAAGACCTTCCGCACTACTTAAAAATAATCCAAGTAAATTCTGGAAAACGATAGGTCAACGTAGCTTGAGTAACGATATTTCGATACACAATGCTTCTAACACCCCATATTCGGATGCTGACATTCTCATTGCATTAAACACGTTTTTTACATCTGTCTTTACCAAAGAAGATCATTCTAGCATCCCTACGTCATGATTTTGATTACCACTACATGGCACCTGTTGACATGACACTTAATGGCATTGTACATGTGACCAATAACCTTAAAGTGTCCTCGTCCTCCAGTGTCGACGAAATAAATTCAAAAATACTAAAAAATACCATTTCAGTTTCCAGCGTCATCTTACTTCACATTTACAAACAGTCATATCAACAAGCGAACTGCCCACTGATTGGAAAATAGGATAGGTAGTACCCGTTTTCAAAAGTGGTAATAAACATTCGCACGGAAAATTATCGCCCCGTCTCACTAACATGCATTTGCTGCAAGATGCTCGAACACATTATCGCATCGCATATCTACAATCACCTAGAATAAAATCATTTCTTCTTCCCAAATCAGCATGGATTTCGAAAAGGCTTCTCCTGTGAGTCACAGTTATTTGAATTCACTACTGACCTTCATTACAACATGAACAATAACTTACAAATAGATTGCATCTTCCTAGACTTTCTAAAGCATTCGATCGCGTAGCACATTGCCGACTAATATCAAAACTTTCTGTGCTTAAATTAGATTCGCTAACCTTGTCATGGGTCCGTAATTTTTTTTCTAACCGCCAACAGTTCACCGTTGTCAATCATTACTCCTCTCCTCCTTCCGATGTCACATCCGGCGTGCTGCAAGGTAGCGTCCTTGGTCCTTTACTATTCTTAATCTACATTAATGACCTGCCAAATAACATATCATCTTGTACATGTATATTTGCTGACGACTGCAATGTTTATCGTTCCATAAAAAGTGCTGATGATCACCAATCCCTCCAGAGTGACCTGGATCGCATTAACAACTGGTGTAAAACATGGCTATCGAAAAATCTTTCTGACCCATACAACGTCACCGACGTATCACTGATACACCTTTCTCCTTTCTTTCTTGTGTAATATGCTTCCATGAGAAGATTGTTCGATAGCTGGATAGCCTAAGGTTGTGTTGAGACTGCTTATGTGTATGTTGTATATTTATTTCTGGGTTTGCGCTCAGTCTAATTCTGTTGGAAGTGCCGCCCGTGCTGTCGTTGTGTGTTTCTTTGCTTTGTGTATGTGTTCTTTCGCGGCTAAAATATGTCACTAACTGAATAGTACACTAGTACGAATCTCTTGAACAAACGAGAGTGTTTGGCCCAACGTAATATATACACTCTAAGAACAGCGCAGCAAGGAACACAAGGCCGAGAAGTACACGGAGCCGGTGTAGTGGCCTGTGCACTTCTCTTTCGGATGTAGATTTCCCATTGTGCTGCTATTACAGTGAGTGTGCACGCGAGTGTCAAGCAGAAGAAAAGCATGCATTTCAAAAGGTTTCGACATTCCAGGCAATACGTAAAGTGCACAATCGGCATTGTGTCTGCCATACCACTATCACGTGGGAAAACCTACACATGTCAGACTAATAATAATAGTTGGGATTTAACGTCCCAAAACCAAGATATGATTATGAGACGCTGTAATGGAATGGATGGATGGATGAATAAACTTTATTTAGGAAGGCTTCGGAAAATTTTACGACCTGGGGTTATTTAACATGCACCTAATCTAAGTGCACGGGCCTCAAGCATTTTCGCATCCATCGAAAATGCGGCCGCCGTGTCCGCGATTCAATCGCGCGATCTTCGGGTCAGCAGTCGCGCAAGCGAACCACTACACCAGAGACATAGAGTTAATATACTGACTCTAGAGGAAAAGCTCCCCATAGGGCCCATGCATTGAAACCCATAACCGCATGGTTCCGCCATGATGGAACAAAATGAACGCTGCCAGACCCTGAGACTCTCGCTATATTTGACGGCAGTAATCAGTTTTAATCTACCAACCTAAGCCAGCTATGCGCTGTTCAGGGAACATCAGCTGTGTTTTGATGCGTGAAGCCGTGTGTTAGTGTAGCGTTGTCTGTGCAGCTGGCCCGACTGATAACAGTTAACATTTCCGCCTGTTTGTGCATGGTTTTACTAGGCACGCTCTACCAGAAATGCATAACGAATAAAGTTTCTCCGTTCGCTGGCACAAGGGTCACTTGACAGATTCGCAGCTCGCAGCTCGACAGCGCGCAGGCCGCAGTCGCGCGGTGCTTCGACTTGCAATGACAAGACACCTGTATCCACGTTCTTTTTCAACTCATTGCTGTCGTACTTCAGCGCAGAGTGCCATATATAAAGCAGAACAATAGATTGCAGCATGCAGCGGCGAATGTGAGTGAGACGTCACCTGAAAGCTTCAATCAAAACTAAAGATACACGGCACACGAAATTTTATCGCCGTTAAAAAGACTAAAAAAACTTAGGTTGCGCCTAGATACATATTGCATGTCTCATCTCTTCTTTGCCGTCCGTCCTGGTTTGCAATGAGGTTTCAGCTTGAAAGAAAGAAGGGCTGTCACATGAAGCCGAGTGGTACGTGGCAAGAGAAAACGCACACAATGGGACACTATGACAGCTACGAGATACACGACGTAAACGAAGTTTCAGGGGCGTTAACACGACGCAGAAACCGGCGCAATCGGCCGCGAGCGCACTCTCGAGTGTTGTTTGTGTTGTTGTTGATATGGTGGCGCCATCTAGTAAACCCGCCTGCAAACGCTCCTTTCCGCGCACAGTAAATTGCATCAATAGCCGTCGTATTCTTTCGTAAAAGTGTTCAAAATAAACAAAAAACAATATCCGCGCGTTTTTAAGTGTGCAAAGGCTTCTTTAGGATTGATATGTGATGGCAAGAATGACAACGTTCCAAGATGTCAGCGTTCTTGTGGTTAGCGGTCGCGCGACCCAGCTTTTCCTCTAGAGTCAGTATATTAACTCTATGACCACAGAGTTTCCTAGAATATTTAGTAGAAGGAATTCTGGCGCTAGTGTCCAAGGGAGCCACAATGCATGGCGCTTCAGCCAGCATGGGAATGATGGTTAGTACATAGATTTGTCTAAACTTTGTTCTTTCGGCTCCATTTGGCTCCGTGTGGCCTGCAGCAACTTTGTGGCAAGACGAAGTTCAGTAAATGTTCGGCAGTTCCACTTCATCACCTTAACCTTTTTAGGCTCACCAATTCAAATCGGCTCACGAAGTTCACAACAATTCATCCTTTTATGCGAACCAAACGCCAAAACACGACAATAAACAAAGTCACAAGTGCGGTCGAAGCCGCAAGCACGAATGTTAGGCAAATCCGTGTACTACCCATCATTCCCATGGTAGCTGAGCGATAGCAGCGCCATATTTCCATGTAGGTAATCGTAGAAAACTCTATGCACTAGACCACCGTGACGGGCCGCATGTCAGACAGTGATGCAATAACGGCTGTGCTCGGGAACATCAATTACATTTGAAAAATAAAGGTAATGCGCACTTACCCGTGCATTGCGCTGCTTGCTAATGTGAACCAGGGCTTCGCGAGATTCAAATCCTGCTTAGAAGTGCGGATACCTTGGGAATAGTGCTGCTGGAATCTTACATATTATGAAGGCCACGGAGTGTGTTAGCGGCACATCTATATATCTCTTTATTGTGAGTCTAGCTCTTTTATTTGATTATTTGCTCGTGACGTAGTCGCTGCACGCATGCGATTAAAACGTCTCCTTTCTGTGGCATCAATGTTTCTGAAATAAAATCAGAACCGCCTCGCGCGTCCCTGTCGACAATGCGGGTGCAATGCCAAACAACAAAACCACTGTTCTCTTCCGGCACCGAAACAAGATAACGAGAGAAAAATTGGCCGCGTATCTGCGTGCTTCGCTGCAAATGTCGTCTAAAGACGATAGAAGAGGCGCTGCGTGAGATATGGACGCCATCTGGCAATACATCGGGAAACATGAGTGCTGTGTTGCGGGCTGGTAGTCCCGGCGCAGCGGCAGGCGAAGACCGGCGGTGACCAACACGACCGATGGGGACGCCGGCCAGCCCGAACACGCTGTTTGGCGCGATGCGCCGAAGGAGAAGAAACGTCCGCACTCAACGAGTACTCTCCACAAACTCTCTTATTTACACGTCGCCTCAGTAAAACAGGAATTAAAGTCCTGAAGGGACTTTAACAGGAATGCCAGAGCGGCGCCCCCTGTCATTTGTACAATGCAATACTGAACCGAAACCGAAACACAACATGAGCTTGTGCAGAGGGCACGGAGGAAGACAAGTTTCAGTGCAGTCGAATTTTCAGCGCAGCTTAAGATACTAGGGTCTTTAAAATTGCGTATCTATGTATTTTCTATTAAAGGAACACACCTCCTAATACTTACCTAATGATGTTGCGCCTCAGATATGCGCAATACTTACTTTTTGATCGACAACGTTCACAAGTATGAACAGCCGTACCAGTTCAAGATGGGTGGGCGGTAAGCAAGTGGTTCAACTTTGGCCGGGTGGTTGAATCGGGTGACGTGCCGACAAACACAAAGAGAGACCAAAATTTCTGCGTTTAAGTTCCCCAAGAAAGACTATCATCTTTAATAATTGAAGCTTTCCATATCCACAGAAATGCTCGTGCGTGCGTCAGCCAGCCGTCTATTAAACCGCTAAACAGTGGAGTGGCTTATATCGCTATATCTTTTGCACTGGAACTAGATCAGCGGCAGCCACGCGAACGCTTAGCAGGGAGGCAGGCAGGCGGGCAGGCAGAACTTTAATGATGTCCTGAGGGACTATAGCCTGATCTGGGTTTTTGTAGTGTTAGCTACACTTGCCTAGCCGGAGCCGATTTCGCGTGGAGCGTCATGAGCCGTGCTGCCCATGGAGGAAGGAAAAACTAAGGAGAGGCCCTGACGTCACATTCGTGAAGCCTCCACATCGCAAACACCCGCATTGCCTCCTAGCGAAGGCGCAGCGAAACATTTCGCGACTTCCGTCTCGATGTTTGCAAGCGCATGCGCGCATCGCGAAACTTTGCAGCCTTTTTGTTTGTGTTTGTTTGTTTTTCGCCGTGCGAGCGGTCTAGTCGATTCACGCATGCTGCTCTTTGTGTGTGTTCTTTAGGAAAGCTACGCAATGCCCAGCTGTTGCGTATACCCGGTGCAAATCGCGTGCACGCGGACAGTACCTGGTGTCACTTTTCATGCGTACGTATACGTTCGCTTCATTGCTGATCACTAAGGCATGGTATTTGCGTGCGAAGCTCCTCGGATGTGCGCTCTGTTGCTTGTTACTCCTTCTGTCAACTCAGAACTCATGTGAACTTTTGTTTTTGCGTCTGACGCGCCGTACATAACATGCGCTGAAGGCATCGTACGTTTAGGAGGCTGTGTCGTTCAACGAAAGGGCAATAAACTTTTGTTGTTATTATCGGACTACGTGATGTATATATTGTTCGGTGTGCGCTCGCTGCGTGATTGTGTTGTGTGCGCACTGGAATTACAAACTTTAGGTGCACGATCGCCTATACAATTCAGCGGTGCCCTCTTTTCGACGTGAAGTTACGTCAACTATAGGTTGGCGTTGCGCCGCAACAGCTAATCGGGCAATCGGGCTACGAGAACGGAAAAGGGAGATCTAACGCCCAGTAGAACGCGTAAGTCACTGCTAGGTGAGTTCGAATACAATGATGCAGGGGCTGAATGTTTTTGATTACGGCACGTACCGGTACTTTCTGTACTGTTGCACAAAAACGCTCGCTCGGGCCTGCCACGCACGAACAGCCTGGTAAACGTCTGCTTGCAACGTTTTACTACGTGCAAACCGCACAATACGCGCTAAGTTTACGCCGGGACTACAAATCTGAGCAGAAGCGAACCACCGCGGAGAGCACGCCGCGGGGCGTTGCTGTTTTGTTTGCCCCATACCGGTTTGTTTGCCCCATAAATCTGACGTCACTTCCGCCACACTTTTCGCAATGCATTGGGATACGATAGGGCCTCTCCTGAGTTTTCCTTCCTCCATGGTGCTGCCCATGCGCGAGGATCAGTGTTGTTACACAGCTGGCTCACCGGAGCTGGCATCTCACGTGCTCGCCGACACCGCCGCGAGCGGCTTGACGCTGCTGGTCTGCGCGTTCGGGAGGAGTGGCGTCGTAGGCGCGGCAGACAGGCTGGCGCCGGCGCGCGCGCAGACTCCGCCACCGCCGCTGCTGGTCTGCGCCGCATTGGAAAGGAGTGACGTCGTAGCCATACACACAGTGGCGCCGGGGCGCGCGCAGCTGTTCGCCTTCGCTGTGCAGTCGCCGTCTGACACTGCACTGGGGCCGCTTGATAGCGCCTCTGACTGGCATTTGCAGGTGGGTAACGCTATGGAGGAGGAGGGCGCAAATGCTGCTCGACGGCGCAGAAGAGCCGAGAAGGTTATCCCATCGGATCCCGAAGTAGTTGCCTGGCAATTAGCGTTTCAGCGTACGAAGAATGAACAGAAGGCTAATAATCCTAGACAACCTGGAAAGCTAAAAATAATAAGCTGAACCTTTGCTAACGCTACGCATATCCTGCATTAGCGAGCTAAGCTACTGCTAATCTTTCACCACAGTTGTGTCACCTTAGTTATGTGGACTCTCATGCGAAAAAGGTAGCTTGTTGTTTTATGGTTTTTATCTTCGAGATGATAGTTGTTCATCAGTTTTTACTTTGGTGTTGCGCGCATGCGTTTCCATGTTGCTGTTGCCTTTTGGTGTGCGATAAAACCTGGCCGCTTTCTGTAAATAAACTTTAGTTTGAAGTGAGCGCTCGTCTTGTCTAGTTCTTCTTCTCTGTTTTGTGTGCATTGCGCTTCCAAGTACCTTCATAAAATCAGTCGACGTTTAGCGCTCGCCCTGTGCACTTTGCCCTTCGTATCTTTCTTACGATTTTTACTTCCTTCTTTTGCGTGAGAAAATGGGCGTAGGTGATTCAACAAGAACAGGCCAAGTTTTATTGAGTACCAACCATCTCGCCCCGTCTTGCGCTTCACGGCAGTGGCGTATTCCCTGTTCGAGCACCCCCCACATTCTTCTGGCTCATATGCTGCCTTTACCGAGTAGAAATGCCTGCAAAATGTCTTGTCCTTGCGAGTCGAGGCTCCGCGCTGCCGCCGCGTGCTCTATGCTTTGCGCTCTGACTTCGTTGAGTGACATCTGTAATGATGAACAGAGAAGCATTATGAGCTCTATATATTCGGTAGTGCGCGGCTTCTCAGCCTTTTGGCTAAGATCAAAGGCTGCAGATAACTTTGCACAAACCGTTGAAAACTTCAACACAGCACTTGACGCCCTGAGCCAGCTGCACGGACCAACACAAATGTACACAGCAAAACACAGATGCACATAGCTTGCAGGATTAGGTAGAACAGTTATCACTAAATACCTTAGCCAAGTCTAGCAAGCGTGTCAGGAGCTGGCAAGCTTTCACACTGTACTTCAATGGGGGCTAACGGCGGCGCCCTGGAGTACGGAGGGTATAATACACGGCCCTGTGGGAAACCCTTCCTTTAAATACCGTTATAACTTTATGCTCGTCTCTGAGAGCTGCAAGTAGTCTAACTGGGACCAGTGGACTGCGTTAGCTTTGCTTGTGACATTAGGTGTCTATCTCTTTCTCGCGGTTTTTATGCAAGAGAAACCGCCATTTCCACATTTCCTTCCAACCCGCCTCGGTGGTATCCGCGATGCGCAGCGCCTATAGGGGCGCCACTGAAAGCCGCGTAGCGGCGGCCGTTGGAACCGCTCGCGGGTCGCGTAGCAGACGCCTCATTTGCGCGCTTGCGATTCGCCGGTTGTGCGCCTCCCAGATAATTACTTTTGCGGCAACAGTGTGCGCAAAGGAGCCGCACTTTATAATAGTGGACATGTGTCCGATGTCACAGCTGTGTGGGACGACAATGTCCCCATACGCGACAAGTGTTTGTCACAGACAATCGACAACAAGCTTCTCCTACGAAGTGGAGCTTCATCGTAAGTACACCGCTTTCTTATAACGTCCCGATCACTAACGGCTGCATGCGTTGACGCGTGAACCAATGTTTTTTCTCGACACAGTAGCTTCGTTTACGTGCCATGTGCTGATATAGCAGATTTTGAGGGAGCGCTGTCGCACCGGCGTATAGATTTCACAGGGTCGGCCACGTGAAGGGTCAGCGTTGGTAAAACTTTGAAACCAGCACGATAAACTTGTGAAAAATAAACGATAAGCTTGTCATCATCGGTGCAGAAGCGCACAGCGAACATTCTGCACCGATGATCGCATTCCAGTGCCATCAATAGGTAGAATGCAGCCGATTTCGTGCAGCACACGTGTGATTCCACGGCGCTTCTTTAAAAGAGCCGTCACCTGCCCTACATTCTCCCGCATTGCGCTTCGCGCCATTCGTTTTTCAAGTGAGCCAAGGTATCGCGTCTTATCAGTAATAACAACCTCATGTGAATTGTAGTGTCTACAATGCAGGCGAGGCGACCAAGTGTAAACGCAGTAGCGTTCGCTGAAAACGTAGCGACAAAAAAGAAGAAATAAGAACACGGTAATCGTTCTAACACTGCCGTAAACAAAGCGCGATTGCTTAGCTTTTACGTCGTACAGCCGCAATCCACCGCCGCCGTCACTTTCGCTCATGAAATAGCACCGGAAACCTGTAGATGTGCGTTCCTGTCGATTTTTTGTGTGTGTTTGAGCAGCCGACAACGCAGCAGGTATTTTACGGCATCGCTGAGGCCTGCCAGAATCGTTAAATCACGGTGAAAAACACATCCATCCGTGCACTCGCGTATAGACGCTCGCGGGAACACTGCTCGCCGGACCCCGCGAGCTCTTCCGAGCCAGGGCGGCAGATGGCGTCGTCGGCGCTTTGCGCATCGCCTATAGTAGTTATTGCTGGACTGCTGACCCGAAGGCCGCGGGATTGAATCCCAGCTGCGGCGGCCGTATTTTCGATGGAGGCCAAAATGCTCGAGGTCTGTGCACTTAGATTTAGGTGCATGTTAAAGTACCCCACGTGGTCGAAATTTCCAGATACCACCACCACAGCGTCCCTCATCATAATCATATTGTGGTTTTGGAACGCTGAACTCCAACACTTATTATTACATTTCCTTCCACTGTAAAGACCAAGGGCAGCCAGTGTGGCGATCCCTGCAGACAGTGCGGCATGCGAAAGACTGTTTTGCGCCTAATTATACTTTGACAAGGAGACAAGCACCACGAACCACACGCAAAGAGTAAGCGAAATGATTTGTTTACTGCCGACGACATGCCGTTTCTTTTTTTTTCCCTGACAATATTGTGCTGCAACGTTCCTTCATTCAAGTGTCGTCACTTCCTTGTCCCGGGAAGGCGTAAAAGAGCGGCCGCCTTTTCTGCGCCCACGGCTCGTTCAGTTTTGAATTGCGGCCAAAATTAGATTATGAATGTCTAAAAGTAGGTAAAATTCTATATATTTCTAGGAATAGGTATACCATGCACTTTGAGTATACAAATTATCCGCATAAACTATTGCCCTCAAGTTGAGAATAAGAGAGTGGTTTGATAAACAAGTCTTTGTTACTCACTCTTTATTGCGATAGCAATTATATGGACAGTCTCGGCTGGATTTTGCCGTCGCCGTCGCCGCCGTCATGCACCGTATATGTATAAGTATGTATATATATATAAAAGCCCAAAAGAAAAGTAATTCAGAAAAAGGCTTCCGAAGCGCGGAATCGAACCAGGTACCTCTTGCTTCGCAGAGAGTGGCGGTATCCACTACGCCACGAAACGCAGATCCTCCACGTAGCTAACGGCGAGCGTTATATACAAACCCTTTAGCGCTGGACGGACTCAGAGACAGCAGGCGATAATAAGCGTTTCTTCATTACCAGCGAGATGGCGCTAGGAGCCCGACGGGCGCATTTAAAAGTCGTCGGCGAGCTCGCTCTCTTCTTCTTATATTTGCGCATGGCAGAACCTTGCCCTACCGCTGTCTGCTCGCGCGGTTTTCTCGTGGTGAGGGGTAGAGGAATGTTTCAAGCTTTCACCGTGATGTCCGCGCTCATGTTACGGCGCGTACGAATGTCACTCGAGCTCAAGAGACGCCGCTAAACGAACAAACAGAAGATGAGCGCGAACTATCAAGTGTCACAGCTCGACACTTGAAGCACGCTAGTTTCCTTCGCTGCTTCGGCCGCCTTTGCAACAGAAGCGCTGTTCAAACTGAGAGTATCCATTGGAGTGCCTCACTTCGTATAGCATTAGTTCCTTGCTATCGCATTCATCGCTTCGCCCTTGCGGCGAAACTGTGACTTTTTTCAAGGTAAGCTTATCTGCGGCAAGGTATTCCGGCCTCGACGCATAGTTCGTGTCCAGAGATGGCAAGTGATCCACTATTATAGTAAATGAGCTGGCGTTCTGCCAGTATCATCAGTAGTCTTCCGAGGAAGTGTTTTGGGACCTGTTCTCTTTTTAGTGTACATAAATGACATTGTTAAGTCAAGAAATAAATCAAAAGTACATATAAGACTTCTTTCAGATGACTTCATACTTTTTAAAAGTGCTACTACCTCTAATGACCAGAAATGCCTGCAATCCAACCTATATGCCATTTATAAGTGGTGTGAGGACTGGTCTAGGAAATTAAACAGTGACAAATCATTTTTCTTGCATATTACCAATAAGAAAACCCCGTAAAAAATATGTATTCTCTCAACAATTTTCCTTTAACTGAGGTTGACGAATATCCTCACGTGGTCGTGACGTCGTCGAAGGCAGCAGTCAGCACGTCAGAGATGAAACTCTTTATTTGGCCGAACTTGTGGCCGGGAAACTGAAAGACAAACTACAGCAATGCACTGATAGCGGCGAACAGAGCGTCGACCGTCGATCAACTGACAAGCGGTCAAGCGCGTCGGCTTTTATACAGGCACTACGAACATTCCAGCGATGTCGCTGGTGGCCGCGGTATCTCTCCGCAAAGCTGGAACATTCGCGTGCGGCGCGCAATCTTACCAAAACGACCTACTACAATCGCGAAGGTTCTCGAGCACTGCTTCGCGGACAGCGTCGAGCGTTGATAACCGTCCTTGCTGGTCAAACCCGAATACATCGAAATAAAACTAGTGGGCGTGGCAATAAGCGTCTCAAGTACAACCGCCTATCATGGTCAAGTGACATAAATAAAACATGCTCATCTCCTTCCAACAAGCTCGGTTTCTTGAGGCACAATCTAAAACAGCACCCTGAGAAATTGAACTGTTCGCCTACAATGTTTTTAAGACCAAAGCCAGATTATGCTAGTGTCATTTGAGACCGACATTTTAAAGAACGATAATTAGAAACCTAAGATGGTGCAACGGAAAGCGTTTCGTTTTGTCTTTAATGCGTACCACAGAAATGACTCATCAACAACGCTCATGGCCATTATAACGTCCCTACTTTACAATACCCCAGAGCAGTTGCGAGCCTAAAATTTCTACACTCACCTTATTCTCATAAATTTAACATTAGTACGGAAACCTACCTAGGACGTTGAATTTCAAGACCCACAAGACATACACCTGCTTATACTCTTGAACCTCACTTCGCACGTACTAAGTTTTTCATGAACTTTTTCTTTCCTCGGAGCATCATTGAATGGAGCACGTTACCTCTTGAAGCATTGTGTAACAATGATAATCCTGACATTGATAACTACGCATCTTTCTGCTCATAAGCATACAAAACAGGCTATTGCGACTGTCTCACATTGCATATATTTCCCTAGTTACGGTTTGCATTATCATGCTGTCACTTTACTATATTTGTTATAGTATGTTGTAATGCCTCACTGTGTTCTTATTTCTTACGTTTTCTTATCGAACCTATTTTGTCAATAAATCTCTTTTCTGCCCACTTGCTTGATCCTTCGACCGTGGTATGCTTTAAATGAATAAATAAATAAATAAATAAATAAATAAATAAATAAATAAATAAATAAATAAATAAATAAATAATATTGTTTTTGAGCCAAGCGCATGACAACAACACATTCAATTCTGATTAAAGCCGCAGAAGCACCAATAGACTAAAGAAAAGAGGTTACTTGTTTTTCAAACCTAAGTGTACTATAGTTCCAAAAACTGTTCTTGCGATTTCATAGAACGCCTACTCAACAGGCAACAAAATTTGGAATTTTAGGCGTATCGTTGCCGGGGACACCCAGCATTTATTTCTTTGGAACAAGGCCACTACAGCAATGGACTGACAATCAAACTAGGGCACCTTCCTCCAATTCGATGCAAAGGGACCAACTTACAACCCTCGCATGACTCCTCTTCGCCCTCGATTCGCTTTCCCACTCCCTCGCTTACTATACTATGCACGGCTGTGCTGTGCGTTTTCCTCTCCCCTCCCCCTCACTTCTCTTTTCCACCAGCTTGCTGTACTATACAGGCAATGCTATGCTAGGAGCTGCTTGCCACATACCCGCTAGGCTAATTATAGAGAGCTGCTTCATTTTTAGTTGACCGTGTGGGAGTAGTGGGGCTTTCCCAATTTCTGTTGCACATACCCGCTTCGGTATGCTGGGAACACGGACGATACCAGACCAAGCTATAGTATGACAGCAGAAACCCTCACCGAATAAACACAGGATCTTGACATTCAGTCTTCATCTACATCCCAATCTTAACTACTGGTTATAAAAGAAGTTTTCTGGGGAACACGAGGAGAAAGTGTTGCGCGTGCTTAGCAGCGGCCGGCGTAGAGAAGAACGAGGCACTACAGAAATGTAAGTAGGAAAAGCTAGTTCAGTCTCCGTTCAGTTCTTCCCCAAAAAATGTAATAAATTCATTTACTGGATCATCTTATAACAGTTATTATACTTGTGTTATAAATGTGGGGTTCGTATGAGGGGCTGAAATATTGGGAAAGAATACCAACGAATTACAATCATCATCATACGCACATACCATTGCTGAAGAATGCCATGACAGAGTGGTGCAGTCATTCATAGAGAAAAACAAAGAGGTCGATGTCGTTTTCGAAGTCGGCGTGCCACATCGTGGTTAGGAGTACTTGGAACTGTTCGCGGTGACCACTGCCCCATTTCACCGAACGAATCACGCCATATGATGTGCTTGCTACGGTTGCCAGAACATCACGTAGGGCTCCGGTGCACCCACAAAGCGGCTCGGTTTTCACAAGTGAGTGTCCACTCTTTTAGGTGTGCTTTTCTCGAAATCGTTATGCAAGCACCTAGAGCGCATAGAGACTGGAACGAATATCTGGCGCTCACACAGAAAACTGTGGACGCAATGGGGCAATGTTATAACTGAGGTACGTTTATGCAGTATGTAGTATTTATGCAGTATGTCCCCATTCTGTAGCACCAATGCTCAAAAAACGGAGGGGAACGGCGTCACTAAACGCATATATAATGCTTATTGTTTCCAGTACACTGGAGTAGTCACAACACTTTGTCGCTAACGAGATTTATTAATTAGTATCAATTTTGTAACTCTACAAGCGGTCACCTATTTATGAAATGCCAACGAGGCGTGTTTAAATGGCATTCAACTGCGGTATTTTCAGCAACGTACCGATTGCGTGCTCATTTCTTTTTGGCTGAAAGTCCGCGAAATTGTGAAAATACCACTTAACTACTGCCCCTGCAATAGCAAATAACACGCTCAAATAAGCCTACTGGAAGATCTGCCTGTTGTCAACAGACACCATTCCACGTTTTGGCCCGTACGGGATGAACGCCAACAGTCGCAATGTTACAACGAGTACTTCCCCTCGATTGCACGCCACTATCGTTGTCCATATCTCACGGATGACTGTTTACATTGGCAACGAGGCCTAACTCTGTAGGACCAATGCGACGCGCTTCTACGGTAGATAGGGCGATCTGATTTTTTTTCCTTCTGCATTCTTTCCTTTATACTGGCTCGCTTAGAGTAAGCCTGTTTGAGGGCGCTGCCTTTTTGATGCGCGCTACAGTTTAGTCACGTGTTATTTTCATAACTCGTGCGCTTCCTCTTCCAGCCGGAAAAAAAATTGAGCACGCAATTAGTACGCTGCAGGAAATGGCGCCGTCAGATTTCTCTTCAGCATGCCCACATATGCCACATAAATATTTCGATTATTAGGTCAGCACTTGTCGAGTTACGAAGTTAATTGCGAATATTTAATTAAACCTAATCAAATAAAACAATTATAGTTGCTACTCCAGTGTACTGGGAACAGTATGTACTTTGTTTCCATAGCTTAACGCCGTTCATTTTTTTAAGCCCTAGTAATCAATTGTTGGGACACCCTGTATATAACTCCTAAGGGTTGCCTTCACCATCGTATGGCGCGCATCCGGACTATACGGGGGCCTCACGTTGGCAGATACGGCGAGATATCTTGAAATTCGCACACTCCTCGTCTACTCCTACGTTCAGTTTTTTTACACCAAGCACCATTTCGGCGGAAGCACGTAACTTGCGAAAAATATCACTCTATCCGGGTTGGCGTTCGCAAGCGGAATGCCACAGACACTGGAAACACGAGGAAAAAAAAAAAAAAAGAAAACGCCCCGACGCAATACGTAGGCGCGTCGCCTTCGAGGTGAGGTGGTTTCGCTATATCCAACTGAGTGATCATTTCGATGTATCAGATGGCTTGTATTGGTAAAACATCAGTTGCTGCTCCAACTACTATATTTCCAATGGCAACGTTTCTTCGAAACGTTCCTGGGCCGGGTAAGTAAGGTTGATTTTATAGGCATTTTGATGTTTATGTCACTAAACACTATTCTTCAAGCTTCAATCTCTAGGCTTATCACAATTTATAGTTTCTTGTGTTGTAGCGTATTTAAAGGGACACTAAAGAGCAACACGAAGTTCATACGGGAGGAAAGATGGGTATTCGAGAATGCGTGTAGGTTTTTGTTCGGTGCAAAAAGATTACTTATTAGTGGATAAATTCGTAATCAAAGACCAAATATCTCTTCCTCAATTTCACTCGCGTGAAATTTGGCGCTGGAGCTGTGTCGTCACTGCGTTCATTGCTCTCAGCGAATCAGAGGGCGCCACGAAACGTCACAGCATGCGTAGGCGGATGCTTCCGCTATACGGCTTCCGCTGCTTCCGTGTTTTCCGTCATCATGGCTGTGCGATGGATAGCGGTGCAGATTGAATCCGCTGAACCTTGCAACGAAGACCTCGCAAGGGAAATGGGTTTACATTTCAGCGACTTCAGCCAAGTTGAGCGCGATATACTTTTTCGAGCTCGCGCGGCTAGTGTTCTCGCGCACGCCGTCAGAAAGCGAAGCCTCGTTTTCGTCGACGGAAGGCGAGGCGGCCAGTCAGCCAAGCGACGTCGTCGGTGAAGGGCTTCATTCGCGACTCACCCGTACTGACTGGTAAGTGCTAAGGCGTTTAACTGCCCACGTATTTTTTCGTTCAGGAAAAAGAAATGGTGCTTCTGCTAGGTGCCTCGAAAGTAGGATGGTGCGTCAACTCGACGAAGCGAGGGTTTACCTCGGGCCAGAATTTCGTCCACGTGCGCTGTGCAATCTCTCCCGCGGCTTATTTATGCAGTATCAGCGCGATGTCACTGATCCCAGTTCGCAGCGGTGTCTACGCCGTCGTGTCTAGGAATGCGCCATTCGCGCTGAATGTTTCGTCACACGGTGCACTTTCGATCGCATTCGAGCCGCGATAGGGACCGCAACCGGGAGCCGGTCGCGATTAAAAAAATCGATTCCGATTGGACTCGATAACTGTCATAAGCGCGCCTTGCGACACCTGTATTGTACGTCAAACGACACCAACTCACCCGGACCAGGATAGAACTATTTATTACGGCTGACACCGCAAGGAAGCTATTTAAGCAACGCTGTGATACGGCCTAGTTTGAACAAATTCATTTTTCACTTACTCGCGCAAACACACAGGGACAAGAAGAGACTTACGATTACTTTGCTTGCAAAAGAGTTGTCGCTGATATCAGTACGTTAAGGCGTGTGCTCATGTGATGCAGTGTGTGCGTTTCATGTTTTTGGTGTTTTTAACCCGTTCGAGCAGAACAGTGGGCTGTTAAATATGTGCGTATTCCGAAAAATAAATCAGTTGTAAGATCGCGCCTGTCCTCCTAAGTCTCTTCTTGTCCCTGTGTGTTTGCGCGAGTAAGTGAACAATGAAGCTATTTAAATTTTGATCAAGGAATTAGATCTTAATCGGGCTCCACCTCGACCGAATGATTCCTGTTACCTTGTCATGCGCAGCTCCCGACCGACGATACCTTATGCAAAAAGGCGCCTCCAGCAACTATGTATTGCGTGCACTATCTTATGAACAAAGCTTAACGTGAAATTTTTGAGCGCTTCTTTGGTGCTGTTTCAGGTGCGACTGCAAACATTGCGTGGTAATCGACAACTTCAGCGAGGAGGAGTGCCTCCGCTATCGAGAGATAGAAGACCCTGTCACTGCTGCGCAGCCTGAAGGATGCGTCACAGAGAACCCGGTGTTCCACCTCATGTCTAAACATCACTGTGCTCCGTACTTCCAACAGTTTGTTGACCAAGATCAACTGCACTAAGTTTCTAGATTTTAAACTGCATTTCACCCACACCGTCGTTTGCTGGTCGTACAACCCAAGGTCTAATGAAAGTCTGTTGCATTACAAGAGCACCAAGTTTCTAGATTTTAAACTGCATTTCACCGACACCCTCGTTTGCTGGTCGTAAAACCCAAGGTCTAACAAAAGTCTGTTGCATTACAAGAGCGCAAACTCCAAACTCATGAAGCGTGGCATCATGTCTAGCTTCCTCTCAACCCTGCAGAAATCCTGTGCACACACAGCTGTAGCCAGTTTCAACAGTCAGCTTGAGTGCCTGCTGTCCACCGGTTACCCAGATCACATAATCCGCAGCACTTCTGAAAGCCTACTTCAGAAAATAAAATCTACAGAAAGGAAACAGCAACCGTTGATTCAACAACCACCTTAAGTTATTGCATATTTGCATTGCCTATCACACATCCAAAAGGTAGCAGAAAGGTGCAGAATTTGCGTCGTGTTTTTAGTGTCATGCAAACTTTAAAAAGTGTGCCCCCTGCTGACTAAAGGAAAAAAACGAGCAAGGCTCGTGCACAAAGGACCACAAGAATGAGTACACCAAATGCATGTGAAATATTATTTAATAAATTCCTTTGTCCCGTGGACGGTCGTATATTGGTCAAACCGGCCGCTGCTTCAATGAATGCGCACAGGAACATGAGCAATGCATGCGTACTGGCTCGGACAGTAATCTTGCCTTACAATGCAAGAACTGCGACAACATGAGCTGTTTTCCTCAGCTGGAAAAAACTAAATTCCTTTCTAATGCAAAAATGAGAACAAAAAGATGTCATCAAGGCTTCTTCGTCGCAAAAAAAGACAAAAAAGGAAATAAATTTCTTATTTTGTCACTCTAAGATTGACCCTTCTGTAATTGTAATGCGCCTCTAGTCTTGCCACCATTTTCGCAGCCTGTTAGAGTATCACTTCTTTCTTGTGTCCGTGTTTGCACGCCCTGTATTTTTGGAATGAATACTTACCAACTAGCTCAGCTCTCTCTTATTCTAAGTTATCAGTGCAATTGCTCTCTGCAAACTCTTATAAATGTTCTACCTTCAAGAAATAAACACACTTGAAAGTCTGCACTTCATGTGTGTGCGTATTATATGTTTCAAACGTGTCCTCTTCCTCGTGCAGTTTAAACGTTCTTCCAAATTTATGAACCAACTATACCAACAACATGCCTTACTTCAAAAGAAAGATTGCTCAATGACTGCTTGGAGACCCATGAAAAGCATCATTCATAGGCTGGAGGCAACACTCAATCCAGATAACAGCAATGCTATTGCCAAGTCAATGTTCCCCTTTGGCTTGTCGCCAACAAGAGGTTTACATCACCATGTGTACAGGCGCGTGCAAAAGTATACGGACCACAAGATCGCGTGGCAGAATGCATCGACGCGCCATCTACCGGCGCTGCGCCTGCTGTCGAGAGCATCACTGAAGCAGCAGTGCGCATGCGCGTCGCTACATATCGGATGGCCTCTCAAGTCGCTCTATCTGACGTGGTTACGGCGCTCGCAGACAAAACGTCAACTGGGTGTCGCTTTCGTTGTTCCATCTAATCTGCGCCGTTGTTTTACGAAGCGGCTGCGGCGGGGTCAGCTCAAGTGCCGTGCGCGCGTCGCTTTTAACAGGAAAGTGTTTTATGCCGGGGTCCACCAAGTACATCCGTCACGGATATGACGTTGATAAAATGGACGCGAACTGGTGAGAAAGAAAAAAAACCAAGAAAAAGATACCCCGCTGGGAATCGAACCCACGACGTTGCGGCCGCGACGGCAAGCGCCCGACACTCTACCGACTAAGCTAACTCGGGAGATGCTAGACACGGCGCAAAGGCGCCTTATATCTTTCACACATTCTCTTTCGCGGCGGGCGGAGCGGGGCGGTGCCGCCGTCTGTGAGATGTGAAAAGAAGTAATGCTTCACGATCGACACTTACTAGCGCTTACTGCGAGATTGCACGCGATATTGGAGGTCACGGTTAAAGCGTCTCGATACCAGAGAGGTAAACTGGCCGAGCTGGCGTCGCCGAGGCACCCTTGACGCTGTTACGTTCTTTGCCTTTGGCTGCGTGTTAGCGTGCGTCGGCTCATCGGAGTAGTGCAGCGTCCACGTGCACCAACGGGATTTCTCCGCCGCCGACTGCTTCAATTGCGAGAGAACCGACTAACAAAAGTGCTGCAATATGCGTTGCAGAAAGGACGCGATTTCGACGGGCGAATGTCGTGCCTTGGTGGAGCGAGACAGAGGCCAGCGGGACGCACGCGTTTGCGGCTCAGGCTACGAACCTCTACTTCCCGTGTTGCTGAAGCGCAGTGTGTGTTATGTATGTATGAGCACAGGCGTCGGCTGCCCATTACTAGAAAGCGCACACCGTGCCATTTCTCTCCTGAATTGACGACGCTTTGAAGAAGTGCATACCGGGTACCAGTGTTGATTATGAGATTGTTGATATGATCCTTACGCGGGATTCACGATTCGCTGTGTCCAAATATATGTTCACACCGTCAGCTACCACAACCGTTTAATCATGATCATGGGCGTTAGTCGTCGCGATAGAGACATGCTGTCAACATGGGTGCATCCACGTCAAACGGTGCTATAGCTGCCAAACACGAATAGACATTGTACAAGCTCTCATATATCACTACACAATAAGCACTACTTCTGTGAAGACACGTTTCACTTTCGTGTTATACCGATTCCTATGACGGAGGGATCATCCATGTTTTAACACGAAAGTGTTTTATGCCGGGGTCCACCAACTACATCCGTCACGGATATGACGTTGATAAAATGGACGCCAACGGGTGAGAAAGAAAAAAAACAAGAAAAAGATGCACCGCTGGGAATCGAACCCACGACGCTGCGGCGGCGACGGCAAGCGCCCGACGCCCTACCGACTAAGCTAAGTCGGGAGATGCTAGACACGGCGCGAACGCGCCTTATATCTTTCACACATTCCCTTTCGCGGCGGGCGGAGCGGGGCGGTGCCGCCGTCTGTGAGAGGTGAAAAGAAGTAATGCTTCACGATCGACACTTACTAACGCTTACTCCGAGATTGCACGCGATATCGGAGGTCATGGTTAAAGCGTCTCGATACCAGAGAGGTAGACTGGTTCGCGCTGGCGTCGCCGAGGCACCCTTGACGAAGTTACGTTCTTTGCCTTTGGCTTCGTCTTAGCGTGCGTCGGCTCATCGGAGTAGTACAGCTTCCACGTTCACCAACGGGATTTCTCCGTCGCCGACTGCTTCAATTTCGAGAGCACCGACTAACAAAATTGCTGCAATATGCGTTACAGAAAGGACGCGATTTCTACGGGCGAATGTCGTGCCTTGGTGGAGCGAGAGCAGTGAGAGCAGCGCCTGCGAGACAGAGGCCAGCGGGACGCCCGCGTTTGCGGCTCAGGCTACGAACCTCTACCTCCCGTGTTGCTGAAGCGCAGTGTGTGTTATGTATGCATGAGCGCAGGTGTCGGCCACCCTTTGCTAGAAAGCGCACACCGTGCCGTTTCTCTCCTTAATTGACGACGCTTTGAAGAAGTGCATACCGGGTACCAGTGTTGATTATGAGCTTGTTGATATCATCCTTACGCGGGATTCACGATTCGCTGTGTCCAAATATATGTTCACACCATCAGCTACCCAGCTACCACAACGGTTTAGTCATGATCATGGGCGTTAGTCGTCGCGATAGAGACATGCTGTCAACATGGGTGCATCCACGTCAAACGGTGCTATAGCTGCCAAACACGAATAGACATTGTACAAGCTCTCATGTATCACTACAAAATGAGCACTACTTCTGTGAAGACACGTTTCACTTTCGTGTTATACCGATCCCTATGACGGAGGGATCAGCCATGTTTTTTACACCGGTCAATCAGCCTAACTAAGCATTGTAGAACCTAGTGAAGCCAAGGATACATGATTAAGTTTCTCAACCCAGCTCGTCTTTGTCGCTTTAAGCCATGTTAAGCTTAGATGTGCCTATAGTTAAGCCAAAGTAAGTGTAGCCGAAACTGATTAAACGTAGTTGAGCGTGGTATCTCCTAATATAGCCAAGCATAAGTAAGTTCATTTAAGCAAATCCTAATTAGGCTCTGCCCAGCTTGCCGTTTCCACGTTAGGCCAAGTTGACCTTACATGAGCGCAGTTGAGTCGAGGAAAGTGTAGCCAAATCTAATTAAGCATAGTTTATCATGGTTTCACCCGATACAGCCAAGCATATTAAGCACAAACAAGGCAAGCCTGCTTGTGACCAATTAAGCCAAGTCGAATTCCCCATCAGCCCAATGAATCCAATCTCAGGAGGATTACCCTTGACCAAGCTCAGACTAATTAGGATCATTAAAGTCTAACAAGCGTTAATTATGGCACTAATTAGACTTATATCAAACCAAGCACGCCCTAGATACTCGAGTTTCACGTGGCCTATTTCCTCAACGTTAATTAAATTAATTAACCTAATTAAGCGGTGTCAAGGCATGTAGAGATGAATCTGATTAGGCATAGTTGAGCATGACACTTCCAAATTAAATCACAGTGTAATTAGCTTTAATTAAGCAAATCAAATTAATCGTGTTATTTTCAAGCAATCGAAGCTGATTCCCTGTGAGCCCCTTGCAGCCAAGCTCAGGAGCATTACCGCTGACCAAGCTGAAGCTAATAAAACTCAGTTAATCCTAAGTAGTGTTAATTAGGAAAAGGTTCAATTACGTTTCCCTGTGTTGTGTGAGATCGAACCGAGCTCACCCGCGATACTTTTTTTCATGTGGCATAATTACATTAAACAGGCGTAACTGAATTAGGCAAAGCCAGGGTGAGTATAGAAGAATGTGATTAAGCATAGTTGAGCATGTTACTGCGTAATCAGCGAGAGCACACTTAGGTGTTATAAGGCCATCTTTGAATGTCTGGCTGTCGCATTTATACGAGCTCGACATTAGGGACTTCGTGATTCAAAACCCTCCGCAGTGATACACTGGCCATGAAAACAAAGGAAGCTTGCGAAGAAAGCCACATATACTTTGCAGCAACATTGGTGTCTTGAGATCGCTGAGACTATCAGGTTAGTTTCATTTTTTTATCTTTAGATCATTTGCACAGTGGCCCCTCAGGATATAGATAAAGTTCATTGGGTAGCTGTTTGTATATCGGTTCAGGATAAAAGTGAAACCGCGTTGAACCAACTTTTTTTTTATTTTCCCCCTTGGAAAATGAAATAATGTTGCCCCTACTGAAGCGGCAACTGAACTGGCTGCATGGGGTTCACAGGGAATCAGCTTCGATTGCTTGAAAATAACACGATTGATTTGATTTGCCTATAAAGCTAATTACGCTGTGATTTAATTTGGAAGTGTCATGCTCAACTGTGCCTAATCAGATTCTTCTCGGCATGTCTTGACACCGCTTAATTAGGTTAATTAGTTTAATTAACGTTGAGGAAATAGGCCACGTGAAACTCAAGTATCTAGGGCGTGCTTGGTTTGATATAAGCCTAATTAATGCCAGACATAACGCTAATTAGGCTTTAATGATCCTAATTAGTCTCAACATGGTCAAGGGTAATCCTCCTCAGATTGGCTTCATTGGTCTGATGGGGAATTCGACTTGGCTTAATTGGTCACAAGTAGGGTTGCCTTGTTTATGCTTAATATGCTTGGCTATATCGGGTGAAACCATGATAAACTATGCTTAATTACATTTGGCTATACTTTCCTCGACTCAACTGCGCTCATGTAAGGTCAACTTGGCCTAACATGAAAACGGCAAGCTGGGCAGAGCTTAATTAGGATTTGCTTAAATGAACTTACTTATGCTTGGCTTCATTACGAGATACCATGCTCAACTACGTTTAATCAGTTTCGGCTACACTTACTTTGGCTTAACTAGGCACATCTAAGCTTAACATGGCTTAAAGCGACAAGGACGAGCTGGGTTGAGAAACTTAATTATGTATGCTTGGCTTCACTAGGTTCTACGATGCTTAGTTAGGCTGATTGACCGGTGTAAAAAGCAACGCGCGCACGGCGCTTGAGCCGGCCCCGCCGCAGCCGCTTCGTAAAACAACGGCGCAGATTAGATGGAACAACGAAAGCGACACCCAGTTGACGTTTTGTCTACGAGCGCCATAACCATGTCAGACAGAGCGACATGAGAAGCCATCTGATATGTAGGGACGCCCATGCGCACCACCGCTTCAGTGGTGCTCTCTACAGCAGGCGCAGCGTCGGTAGATGGCGCGTCGATGCATTCTGCCATGCGATCCCGTGGTCCGTATACATTTGCGCGCGCCTGTACGTGTGTGTGTTAGGGCACTCGACTCCTGCTGTGATGCGAGTCTCAGAGTTACGAAGCTTCACCGTGCAGGCAGTGGAGAGGCATGTTTGGCAGAGGGTCAAGAGCACAATCAGACTTGTATAGAAGACGATGTAATAACTCGAAGGCCGAGCGTCTTCCGTATCCACACCGTCTGAAAAAGAATGTGCAAAATAGAAGACGATGTAATAACTCGAAGGCCGAGCGTCTTCCGTATCCACACCGTCTGAAAAAGAATGTGCAAAATGTGAATTTTCATTAATGCATAAAATTGCATAATAAGGCTATGCAGTAATTTATTTCTTTTAGTGTGATTGCCATGCTCCTGCAGACATATTGCTTACCATCCAAGCATGCACTAATGCCATGCAAGCAGCGGCTTCTGTTTACTTTTTTTAGTGCCATCTGGATCCTGCAACATGAATGCAAGGGTTTTGTTCAAACTTATCTATGTATGATGTCAATAGACTGTAAGTAAACTTATGTTGGGAAATCCTTAAGGGTGTGCAAATATTCGAGTTTCGAATTCGAATCGAATAACTTGATTCGACTTTCGAATAGCTAGTACGCGAAGTTTCAAAGAAGTAGACAGGACGAATATCTGAAACACGACAAAGGCCAATTGTTCCACGGGTTAGGGCAGGGTGGATAAAACTAACACTAACGTCATTCAGCAGGCATGTCGTTAATACTTTTAACAATATCCTGGTTCAAAAACGAGTGCATGTTTATTTTAAAAGAGATTATGTTATTTCCGCACTGTCAAGCTCTTCATAACTTCGCTTTTGAAATGAGACACGGACTTATTTCGTAGTTTGGTTGCGCATGCCTCAAGCGCCGTAAAACATTCTGACTTTGGCCCGTGAAACCGTCAGCGATTGGCTTCACGTGTCAAACTTTGTTCACGTTGTGCAGTCGTCACTGCCGCAGCACACCACTCGTTCAGAAACTCCCATCGTTCCGTCCCGCAGTTAAAATGCTGCTGTGAACGGGAGCCGAATATTTTTGAGCTGGGAGCACTCATGACGATGAAGCACATCACCGTTGTGAGATGAGCCATGTTACGCGACATAGGGGAAAAAAAGACTGGCTACTGCACCCCCTCTATTAGCCGTTGGGAGGTTAGGAGTGCCGCTGCTGACTGGAATGGCGGCTGCGCTATCAACATGTTTGCGCGCCCATAAAAGCCTAAAAAGAAGAAACCTCCCGACAAGCGCGTAAAAAAAGCTGTCACCGCACCGTAGAGTCCCTCATTTTCCCTTTGTCTTGCCGTAACTGGCGGTACACGTTTTGTGTAAATCAGATATATAAATAAGGGCAGCTCAGTGAACGCATGCTCTCAACTGCAGGAAACACTGTCGCGTCACGGCGAGAGAATCTGAAGCCAGGTCATGTGGAACAGGTTGTGTCTATGCATGACAATTTGTAGGCATTCGGTAGCAGTCACTCACCGCGCTTTATGTTCGAGGGCATAAGCAGATTTCATTTCTTTGTCCTTTCTTTAAATTTTCACAAAATCTTTTGTATTGGATCTGTTTGGCCACTGTTCGGCACTATTCGATTCGAGATAAAATTTCACTATACGCACACCCATAGAAATTCTATTTCATCCAATCCGTCTATGCAACACGGGATAACGTAAATTAATCAAAGCCCACTTAGTCGTCATCCTCCCCTAGTCCAGGGTCCAAGCTGACCTGTATGGTTGGTATGTGGAGCCAGTGGTGTCAATAATGATCAGGACAGGTGATAAATTAGGTGAGGAGACATAGTTGGTCTCAGGAGGGATTTGTTGTTGTCGCTTTTATGGTGTGCATGTCGGTGACACATCGTCAATGTTAATCTGGAGGCCCTCATCTTTTTTTCCTTTTTAATGAGGTTCACTTGAACTCTACGTTTAGCAACAAAGTTGACACAAATGAAACTTCAATCATAACAGTATAAAACATAAGTGGAAAAACTGATGAGCTCCACATTTTTCACTGTACGAATTCTATGAACTTCAGACTGCTGTTAGCAGAAATAATTCACACCTGTGTGTTGTGACAATCACTATGCAAAGAAGTTTACAGGCAGTCAATTATTGCTTGCTGCGGAGTTCCTCAAAGCAATGCAGCACGTGTAATCTTTGGAACAATATTTAGACCTAGGAATAAGGAGAAAATGGACACAAGACACACTGTTTTGTTTATCTTGCCGCCCTGATCTAACTGCTTTTTCAAAATGAATCAGTACCTTGCCCACTTTGCAACTATTACCTACTTTTCCATGCACAACACAACAGTTCTGAGATTATGGTGATGTTATTAATATACCACCCAATTTTTTTTTCTTGCACACTAATGAGGAAGCATGGTCACCTGAACTAGGCTGACAGAGCAGCCAGTGCCTTCGAACACACTGCCTCAAAGTGCTGCCAGCCACAAGGAAAAAGTGGGAGAAACTGGGCCTAATGGATACAACATTAACCTGATTGATGGACAGAGGTTTATTGAAGAGACTTGAAGTTAGACAGGAGCCTGTTTATGTACCTTCATATTGCTAAAGTAAGCCAATGAGTACTTGACATTATACTATAACCTGAACCTGGGTTTGAAAACATAATGCTTTCATTTGGTCATGCTGAAAGAAAATGAACGTTTCAAGTTTTGCAAACGAAGGTATTGGGAGACATTTTTTTCACGTCACAGAGTTTAAACGTACAGTTGTGACCAATGTACTATACTCACCAACACATTTGCCTCGGACATGAACTTGCACACTTTTATCAAGTGCAATGCTGCGGCCAGTTGTACCACTTGCAGGGCACCGGGAAGAATCCTTTGTGCTTCAGCAATCCACTGGTACTGACAGATAGGCAGCACCTGTAACAGGCCCAAACCATGTAGGAAAGCATATGCAGCTCTTACAGCTGCCAAAAGACAGCCTTTCAGTGCAACCTCTGTAATGAACATTATTAAATGCAAAGCATTTCTTAGCGAACTTCTGCGACTTTGAGCGTATCTATCTATCTATCTATCTATCTATCTATCTATCTATCTATCTATCTATCTATCTATCTATCTATCTATCTATCTATCTATCTATCTATCTATCTATCTATCTATCTATCTATCTATCTATCTATCTATCTATCTATCTATCTATCTATCTATCTATCTATCTATCTATCTATCTATCTATCTATCTATCTATCTAGACGCCTACGACTTTGTGCTCTCCTGGCCGTTTCGTTACTGGGATGTATATCGAAATTGCTATGGCCTAACATGACTGTATGATGAACATAAATGACAGGTAATAACGTGAAAATAATGACGTGTGTCATGATCGGCATGATTTACATGCCACGGTCTTTGTGCTCTTGCGCCATTTCGTTAAATAGATATATACAAAATTCATACGGCGTGACAAGAGCGTATGACGAAGGTAAGTGACAGATCCTAACATGCAAATCATGACACGCATGTCATGTACAGCATGATTTACATGACATGATCTCGGGGAACTAACGACTGTATAATTAAATGGATTTATACCAAAACTGGTATCACAAAAGAATTCAGTAGGACGAACATAAAGGGCAGGGGGTAACATGAAAATCATGACACGCATGTCATGTTCGGCACGACCTATTTGCCATGCTCATGATGTACTCGCAGCAGTTTCGCTAGCTTGACATGTACCAAGTTTGGTATTGTGTGACGTGACCGTATAACGAACACGAATGACTGGTGGTAACATGAAAACGATGACAAGCATGTCCTGTAGGGAATGGCTTATATGCCAGGCTCATGGTGCACTCGCGGCGTGTTCACTAGCTTGATATACACAAAAATTGGTATTGCGTGAAGCGACTGTACGACGAACATAAATGACAGGTGGAAACACGACAATCATGGCATGCCTGTTCTGTAGGGCATGATTTACATGCCACGCTCATCGTACTGTCACGGCCGGTTCGTTAGCCTCAGATACACCAAAATTGGTATTCCGAGAACTGACTGTACGACGCACATGAATGACAGGTTTAACACGACTATCGTGACATGCATGTCAAGTAGGGCATGATTTACATGCTCTACTAGGAACCTAGCTGATAAAACAAACAAGAGGAAAAAAGTCTACTCGGTATACGTTTACGGTGGCGATCATAAGTGGGATTCGACACTCACCGAGACGTTGGTTTGCTCCTGCAAGGGCACCTGTGGCGGGAAAGAGTGGACGGGACAGCTGATCGGGAGAGGACTCCGCTTTTGGGCACACCAAGAGCCTTCCCGAGCGCAGGATTGCACACATAACCCGATGGCCAGAAGTGCAGAGAAGATAGCATCGGTTTTCTCTGGCTCCTTCTTCTGCCGTCTAATTATGGGCACAGCGTTGAGCCATTGCGAACGACGGGGCTCATCGCGCGGCACCACATGAAACGATACAGTTGGGTTGACACTGCCGCTGCCCTTGAGCCGACGCCTTGGGCCGTTTGTACAGCCGGCTCATGCCGTCGTCCACATCGCTTGCCATCAAGCCGATATTTCCAGGGAGGAGAACGCGTTAGCGTATCATCCGCTGGTGAGCATGGACGAGGTGCTCAATGGGGTGTAGAAATGCACCACGCAAGGACGATGTACAAGTCTCACGCTTTGGCGACTTGATTCCGAGAACCCCGGCGACGAGGTACGCTTTGAGTCCGGACAGTGGTCCGAAGGGTCGTTGACTTCGAAGATTTTCTATGACGGCCACTGTCTCGAGCATCTAGAAACGCTTGTGCTTGCGGTCATATGAAAACTGGCCTTGGCGCGATGAGAACCTTTCCAGCGGCTCCGCCTCACGTTCACAACGCTGCGCAGAAAGAGGTGTTCGCGACTGCCCCGTCGGGCATCCGCGTAACGCCACGAGAACAGGCCGCCTCGCTCACTCGGCCAGGTTTTCCAAGCACCTTCCAGGTATGCCGGGCTCAATGCTTACGTGCAGTGCTAGTAGTGCAGGAAAGGTTTCCTGCCCAGAGGTCAACCTCAACACACACCTGAGCCTGTCATTTTGATATTTTTCAAACTAAGCTTGACAAGCCACGCAACGAAACCAACGAAACTGCAACGCTGGAGCGCGACGCTGGCGAAGTGGGAGAAGCATGCACGCTGTGCGCGGCGCAAAACCGAAACCACCACGGCCGCACTCAGCGCCATGCCGTTTTTCTTCTTTTTTATTTTATTTTTGTGTTAGATTTGTACTTCCTTGAGTGGCATGGCTTAATTAGGTGCCGAGTACTGTTTATGGATGTTTAGGATAACTTTCCTCGGGCGTTTCTATTAGCAGCATTATATCACTGTCGACCAATAGCTGCCCGTCTGCGTTTGTGATTTTGTACGTCACGAGCGCCTAGTGCGGGAAAGTCGAGGGGGCGTCAGCACCCATCCTTCGGTTTTTCGCTATTTTCTCGCTTACAAAAGCTCTGCTCCGTAACAATGGTACCGTTATAATCGTAATAAGATAATCTACTATCGAAGATCAACTTCCGGTTTCACTTTAGTGTCCCTTTAAGCGGCAGTGTGGATTGGGGGTGTAAGCGTTGATGGCCATTGTTCACGGCAGCTACCGCGGTGACATCAGGTGCACCACAAGGACCTGGCGTTTGTGCCGTGTTGTTTTCGATATATATAAATGATATTTTAGGGGCGAAGCTCCTTAAGGCGGCACCCGTTCGTCCCTCGTAGTCGTAGTCGTAGTAGTCGTAGTGCGTAACCAGTCTTACGCTTTGACCTCCAAGGTGGTGCCGGTGGGAGATTTTTCCTGTGCGTTGTTGAACAATAAAAAATTCGCAGCGTGCGCGTTAACTAAAAGCCGAATTCTTCTGTCTCTCATTCCCCATTAGCAGCCATTGGCATGTTCCAGTAGGAAACTTTAGTAGAAGTAGAAGTGTAAGTGTTAGCTAAAAGCCGACTTCTTCTGTCTCTCATTCCCATTAGCGGCCATTGTTTACCTCCAAGGTAGTGCCTGGTGAGATTTCTCCTGTGCGTGATTAAACAATAAAAATTTTGTTCAAAACGCCGTTGATTGATGAAATAAACCAACGAAAGACGCCAGATGTTTTGTAAAAGCAAAACGAAAGAACGCTGTTTCTAAAGCAAAACGAAAAGACGCCAGCTGCTTAACGAAAGACGCCAGATGTTTTCTAAAGCAATGGTTTTCTAAACAATGAAAATTCACAGCGTACATGTAAAATTAAAGTGAGCTGCAAGTCGTCACAACTCATCGAACCTTTAGTATAAACGCGCCCGATCTCACGTCGGTGATGATGTACTGGGCAGAATTCACGAAAGGTTCACGGTTTACCGATGAACCTCCGCAGCTTCGCCCACTCATCATCATTCACTCCGTGGATATGCTGTGATTTTTTTGACTTAAGTAGTCACTCAGTTTAGATTCGACTTCTTGCTGACGATTGTTTGGTATTAATGAAGTGAAATATCCTGAGGAACAAGCATTGGTTAATTATAGTTTGGAGAAAATTGATTAATTATGTGAACAATGGGACATGGTTCTTAACGCGCAGATGGCTGTGTTCATGAAAATAACCATAATATTTCATTATTTTTCTTTTCCGTACTGGCTTGCATTGCAGTTACTTGTTGAAGTTTGTGGGGATTGAGGCTTGCCCGTCGCCTATGCGCGGATTTTTCGCAATATTTCTGCCATCCTCATGTCCGATCATGACGCTCCCCTCTTCCGCCGTCCTACGGCGCTGGGCGAGCGGTGGTGACGTTAAGCTCCCTCACCACGGCGCCGGATCTCGACGGTGGCGCTGCGCTGGAGTCTCACGTCTCGCGAGACGTTTCGCGCGGCGGCGGAGTCAGACTCTTCCTGGACCTCGTAGGGTAAGCGCGTGTTTTGCTTCCCGTTCGTCGGCTCTTCTGTTCTAGGGCTCGCTCGGACGGAGTTCGCTAACGGTGCCGTGCGCCAGCGGCGAGCGCTTACCTTACGTTGTCATTTCCGAACGCTAGGCTGAAGAGCGGTGCGGTGTGTTCGCGCGTGGCCATACTTCGCCGAAACCGTATCTATCGAAGCCAACGCGAGCGGAGTTTGCCCTCGCTCGAGCGATCGGGCTCTGTGGTCGCTGATCGTGAGAGTACGCAGCGTAGTCGAGAGGGACCGTTTCCCTCAGCGGCGTGTCGCCGTGAGCCCTTTGCCCGCGGAGACGTGCTAGCGGCACCTTTTGTGTTGCATTTTCGCACGTGGCGTGGTTAAGCCTGTTTTGCTTCTCCCGGTGCCTTTGGGGAGCGGACGTTGTACTGCGTTTGTGGTGTTGCCGCAGGCAATAAAGTGTGGCGGAGTTCGAGAGCAGTGCTATGCAGGGTGTCGGAACAGAACGAAAACCGAAAACGAAAAACGAAAAAAAAACGATATTTTGGACCCGAACGAAAACGTAACCAAAACTTTATCTATTATTTCGTTCCGGAGTGAAAACGAAATTTTTTTCAATCGTTTTTCGGTTCACGAGAAACTTCGCAATCCGGAGCAACTGAGCTCGTGCAATGTGAGCATATCTTAAAGGGATACTGACACGAATATTTTCAGTTGTCGTTTTTTTGCGTCAAATGAAAGGTCAAGCCCTCAAGAGCCTAGAAAAGGTAGTGCGAAGCGCGAGTGCGCCCTGAAAGAGTAATTACAGTATGTTTTTAAAAGCTAGTTTCGGTTCCTACTGTACCCTGACGTCACAACACGGTATGAGCTTCTCGTCACGTGCTCGCACAATATAAAGTGACGTTTCCACGGCCGCTCCGCACCGTCGCTCCGTTGGTGACGTACAAGCGGCCATTTTGAAAGTTTTGATGACGCACAAGCGGCCATTTTGGAATTTTTGGTACCTAACGTCATCATAACTAGCCAGACTGCTGCGTGAAGTCATCAGAATTTGTACTGTAGCCTGACGTCAAGCTAGTGTCGATGTCAGTAGGTGCGCCATGGAAAAATTGACTTCAATATCAAATTAAAATATCTCAGAAGCATTTGCTGAGCTTCACACTTGCTCAGAGCCGTCTCTGAATACAGGGGATTTGTATAGCGGAGTAAACGCACATTCGAAAAAAGGTGTCAGTACCCCTTTAAGGTACGGTATTAGCGCGTACCTCAGGAAGGAATTGCAAAGCAAATATATGTTGAAATTGTGCGAAAAACGAAAACAGTGGCAGCCACAGATGTTTATATTAACGCAAGTCGATTTTTTCGCGCCTGTCACGCAGGCCAGCTTAGAGAGGGCATTGTCGGCGCCGATGTTTGTTACAGCGAAAGCTGTTATGAGATCACAATAGCTGATTTTGGCGCCATAGTTGTCCACCGCCGCCGCTGTCCATGACCGCTAACGCGTGATAAAAAACGCCAGGCCTGCGCTGAAACCGCAGCACAGTCACAGCGAAAGCTGGAAGAGCGGCGTTTCTAGAGCCCATTCTAAGCTCTCTTGGGTCTACAATACAAGTACACTAGAAAGGTACCCACTACGCCATAAATAACAATTTTTCTGAAGTTGGGAAGCACCTACTAAGCCATTATTCGTCATTCTGCGGAGAAGCAAGGCACCAGCTACACGTCTGTAAGGCATTATGTGCACTTTGTTGACGCGACGACTGATGACTATGAAGAATTATGGCTCAGCCCTTTGTAATGTGTTGGAAGCTTTAAACGGCGCACCAGTTATGTAATTTGCATTGGGTGACGCCCGGTCGCCATTTCCCTCTCCCGTCATGCTGTATAACATACGTTAACGTGGGAGGGGCGAAGAACTTTCTGAGACCCCGAGGAAATGGATCATGCGCTTATGGTCTTCCTTGGCAACCTATACAAGTGCACTTGCGAGCAACCCACTACGCTCTAAATCATTGTAATTTTACTGAGACCCCGAGGAAATGGATCATGCGCTTATGGGCTTCCTTGGCAACCAATACAAGTGCACTTGCGAGGAACCCACTACGCTATAAATCATTGTAATTTTACTGAGACCCCGAGGAAATGGATCATGCGCTTATGGGCGTCCTGGCAACTAATACAAGTGCACTTGCGGGGAACCCACTACGCTATAAATCATTGTAATTGTTGAGAAGTAGGGCAGCAGGCACTGTGCCATTTTTCGTCATTCTACAGAGAGCCGTGGTACCTGCTTTGCGCATGTAAGGCATTATGCGCACTTTGTTGATGCTGTGCCTGATGACGACGAAGAATTATGGCAGAGCTCTTTCTAATGGGTTGGAAGCAATAAACAACCTACTCGTTGCGCACTTCGCATTGTGTGACGCCTGGTTACAGAATTCGCGTTGTGCGACGCTTGGTTTTTATTTTATTCTTCTACCACGATATATTGCATATGCTAATGTGGTTCCTTCCCGACATGAAGCCTGTATAGGACCTTTTTGCAAAGCAGTTTCAAGCACCGGCATGGTTCAGAGGTTGAGTACTGGGCTCCCACGCAGAGGGCCCAGATTGGAACCTCGTTCCATCCTGGAATTTTTTCCCTAATTCGTTTTTTTTTCTTATTTCGAGCGATACTGGTTACGGACACCGGCGGCCGCGGCGGCGGCGGACAACTACGGCGCCAAAAACGGCCGGTGAAATGATCTCATAACAGCTTTCGCTGTAATAAAAAAATAAATGAGAAACAAATTTCTAGGATCGGATGGCATTTCAAACCGCGCCCTCTGCGTGGCAGTCGGTTCTTCCGCAACAGTGCCACGCTAGTGCTTCTATGCTTGCGAGGAGCGCTTGACCAGCGGGAGTGCTGACGAGCAGTGCGGCCCAGTGTTCCGTATTCAATACAAAGGCACAACGTGCCCGGGCGGTGCACTGTTCCAACTAATACCGGCAGATCTAGAGGGTCGTATTCGTCATTAACCAAATCTTATTTTTCTCTATATTCACAACCGCTCCAGACGCGTGGCAAAACTGCTTAGTTTTCTTGAATACTACTTTTGTCAGCATAAAAATAGGCTACGTTGTCATTTTAGCATTAACACATTTAAGCAGAAACAATATTAAAACACCACCATTCGTTCAAACATGCTGGCCATGCAAATACTATAGGTAGCGGGAGAACTGCCCCTATGGGAATTAGTAGGGTTGTCGTACTCCACGAGATATGTAACCAAGCTACTATCCTTCGATCTTGGTAACCTGTTTTGCGTACTCTTGCAGTTCTTAATGCATCTGATGACATCATCTTTATGGGGCGTTCATTCTTAACTCGATAAAACTATCAAGATGCCTTTCTAACGTGGAGGAATTACATTGATGAAATTGAACTGCCCGGCCATTCCCAGAGTCTGAATGCGCTAAGTTTTTTCATTCCGAGGAATGGAATGGAAAGGAATGGAATTGCGGCAAGTTCAAATTCCCCGCAATGGAATTGAAATGGAATCGAGGCGCCCGTTCCGCCACACTGCTTCCCACCCACTGCAAAGTGCTCAGCCATAATTCTGTATCATCATCAGTCACAGCGCAAAGTGCACATAATGCCTTACATATATTGTAGCGTGTACCACGAGACTCCGAAGAATGACGAAAAATGGCATAGTGGGAACTTCTCTACTTCAGAAGAATTGGATGATTTATGGCGTAATGGGTACCTTGCATGTGTACTTGTATTATTGCCCCAAGAGACTCTCCAGCGGGCTCTACAAAGTCCGCTCTTCCAGCTTTCGCTGTGATTGTGCTGAGTGTGTCGCGCAGGCCTGGCAATCTCTTTATCAGAACAGCGGCCTCGCACATCAGAGAGTACACTCAATGACGTGCTGCTTCTGAGATCGTGCTCACTCCCTTGGCACAAAGCATTGAGCCCACTGAAAAATTCGTATTTGTCTTTTGAGAAAATAAATACTATGACTTTGAAATTATTACTGCTTTGTTCTAGTTGGTAGAAATTCGTGGTATAGTTACTTCCGCTCCTCTGAAGAACGTATTTTACCCTTGTCCTACTTTCCTAAGAGCAGGGCAAGTAACTACATCAAAAATCCAATATTCGTAATGATTACCTTAACTTCAAATTTTTCCATAAAAATACCGTTACGAGCCGTTACGGAATATTTTTTGTTTCATTCCGGAACATAAACGGAACGGAAATTTTTGCGGTGGAACGAAACTAAAACCGAAACGAAAAACATTTCGTTCCGACACCCTGGTGCTGTGTATTCGCCGCGCTGCGCTCGGCGCCTTTGTTGCGTTCGAACGCACGTGTGCAGCGGCGTTCACGCGAGGCGACGGCAAACGCTGCCCTGTGGCTCGCTAAGTACGAACCCACGCTAGCGGCCGTACTCCTGTGAGATACGCGCACACTACAAGTTACAAACTAAAAATGCCAAGGTGTGATGATAAGAAACACATTGAAATGAAATTCACGCATATCACACGTCTGGGAGTCCTCCTTGTCAGAACTCGGTTTTCTCAGGCATAAAACAAAGGAGGCATCAGTTCAAGCAAAACAGTTAGCATATTCCTAGCTTATTCGAATAAAGGTTGAATAATTGCTTCGGATCCACACACGAAACATAATATCGATGCACTCGAGATTACTCAGCTGAAAGCTATGTGGCTTACTTAATCAAACTATCGGCAGACTCACTCGACAACCACCTTATTCGTCAACACGGTATGCGAACATTGCAGCTGCAGCGTAAGATTGAAAGACTAGAGTTTTTTTTTCAGCTGAGGTACAGCCCCCTAGCTTTACAGGGGCCCTCCAACACTTTTTAGATGCGAAGCATGTGATGAGCGAGCTTGATCCGGTGGCGTCCGCACTTCACTGCGCATGCACCTACTCTCTCCCCCACTCTCCTCCTTTACGCAGGTGTTCAGTCACCTTCTCTCCTCTCCTCCCCCGCGCTGCAGCCGTGGTGCAGCCTCTCCTCCCACGTGATGCAGCCGCGCCGCAGCCTAATGCAGCCTGTAACGCACTCTCACCTGTTCCTCCCCCATTTCATGTGCATATAAGCGCGTGCATTCGGTCGGCTTCCATCATTCTTGCTTCACTCCCGTTCAGATGAGTTGAAACGTCAACGTTGGCGTCATTGTCGCTTCGCTCCCGTTCAGATGAGTTGTAACGTCAACGTCGGCGCCAGTTGTAGCAGCACTCCAACCTCTGCCGAGATCGTCGCGCAGCAGCAGCAGCGCGGGGCTCGCGACGTAATCATAACACAAACATTATTTAAAACCGTACACACGGAAACGCCGAGTGAACGTGCTCCCCTAATGCTGCTTCGCATCCCTTTAGTGGGAGATGGTGTAATTTTTTTTCAAGCGCCTACATCGCTGCCAGCCACATCAACGCGTTGTGACGCTCGCCAGAACTATTGCGGGCGGAAATGACGAAGATGAGCGCAGGTCTGTGATTGGATAAATGTAACGTTAGAAGTAATGATGGCGTTGCATCACTAAAGAGGTTATTATTCGGTTTAGGTTTTCTTTAGCATGCTTTTTAACAAGAAAACGTTTTATGCCCGGATCCACTAAGGCTTTCATGACGTATTTCCGTCACGGAAGTACGTCAGCAAAATGAACGCCATCAGATGGCAAAAAACAAAAGCTATAAGGAAGAGTTCCGCTTACGGGAGTCGAACCCATGACCTCTCCGTCCGCGACCATGGCAGGCGGGCGTTTAGCCCACTGAGCTACCGCCAAACACGTTACGGAGGCTACATGAACGCGCCTTTTCTCTTTCACACTTTTTTTCACAGTGCTCTTGGAATCATGAATGGATGCTATGCGCGTCCTCTTTATAACGGGGCGGTGACATCTGTGCCACCAGGCCCGGAAAAAAAACGCGCTGTTGCTACGACCGTCCCATTTGTCGCGTTTCCAATAGGAATTTCATTGCGTCAGCGCTTTAACACACCGTGAGGTGGCAGCTTTAGCTCAAGCCTCACTCGTAGCTAGCATCCATCCATACCAAAAAATACCTCTCCGACGCTCGCCTGGTTGTCGCACCGCGTTCCCCGCTCGCCCTGTGATAAGTAACGGCCAGGCTAGAGGAAAAACATGACTCGCGCAGCGGATCTCTTCGCATTTCACGACGCTTTGAAGGAGTGCATGTTGAGTATCAGTGTTTATTATGCGCTTGTTGATGCCATCTTTGCGCGGGATTCACCCATATGCGGTGTCCACATATATGGTAAGAACTTCAGCTACCGCCAGGGTTAAATCATAATCATGGCCGTTAGTCGTTGGTACGGAGATGTACCACAAGGCGTCAACGTGAGTGAGATGCGTCCAATCTATCTACTCTATCTATCTATCTATCTATCTATCTATCTATCTATCTATCTATCTATCTATCTATTCTATCGTATCTATCTATCTATCTATCTATCTATCGGTGGGGACGCCAACCAGTCTATCGTACTCTATCTATCTATCTATCTATCTATCTATCTATCTATCTATCTGCGAACACACCACTAAACTTACATGTTGCGCCTCAGATATGCGTGATATTTACATCGACGACGTTCACAAGTATGAACAGCCGTCTCATGGGCAATCACTTTGGCCAAGTGGCTGAATCACGTAAATTTCTCCGTTTAAGTATAAATCGTCTTTAAGAAACTACCTCTGTGACGACAAGTTTCACCTTCGTGTTATACCGATTCCAATGACGGAGGGATGAACCATCATTTTTTAACTGAACACCAAATAGACGAACGATCTTAGACTTTTATAGCTTTAAGACTGCAGCGCCCGGGAAAGAATGGGCCCAACGCCACGGTGCTGGAGGAAACGCTCTGGGCACGCTCGAGGCGCCGTTGATTGAAGAAACTGAAGGGAAAAAAATGGCCGCGTATCTGTGTGCTTCGCTGCAAATGTCGTCGACAGACGATAGTCTTCTGCTGCCCGTTTTACATGAGTCTTGGTCTCACCCGCGGCCACCAGTGATGCCGTTCTCAGGGCCACTGCCAGGTGGCAACACCATATTGTCGGCAGAGGGCTTTTTCCTGCATAGCCTCGCATTTTCAGCACAGCCTAACAATCACTAGGGTCATTAGAATTACGTATCTGTGTATTTTCTAGTAAAGGAACACACCACCTAATATTTACGTATTGATGTTGCGCCTCACATATGCGCAACATTTGCTTTTTGATCGACAGTTTTCACAAGCATTGTTGTATATCAAGAACGCAGGATCAGAGGGCGGAAGAGAAACTTTATTGAGCTGCTCGTAGTTACAGAGCCTCGAGCAGACTGCCCCGATGGAGGCGGGGTCCTCGAGGAGGAGGAGGGCCGTTCCGTCGCTCTCTTGTTTACAATACATGGCGAGAGCGGCGTCCCGGGGAAACGTGTCTCTACATGTATTTAGTTCACGGCGGCTGCAATAGTACATAATTCACAGCCGCGCACAGATGTAAACACGGGAGAGACCATGTGGTCTCTCCCTATACACACTCACGTTGTTAAATACGCACGCTTTGCCGTTGCTGATATGTATGTGGCTTTTTAGTTCCCAACATCTTCCTCCCCCCTAAGACTAAAGGTGTCGTAATTCAGACGTTCAGGACAACGTCTCGTGCGCGTACTACGCCTGACAACGTTCCCGTTTCCACTGTCTGTGTTGGGAGGTGATTCCGAGAGGGCTCCGCGTCTGAATGCGACGGCGTCAAGCCTGGAGCTGATGGCGCCGTGCCGACGGTCTGCGCTTCGTTTCCATTACCCGTCTGTGGGCAGCTTATATCGTCCCCGTGAAATGGGATATCGCCTGGCGCGCTGCGGCTGCGCAAATGGTCTACGTGGCAGAATCTTACTTGCCCCGAAACAAACACTAGGTATGTCATGGCGGACCTTCTGTGGACTATCTTTCCGGGAAACCACTTAACGGTTTCACCTCGAACGCTTCTTACGTAAACGAGATCCCCTTTTTCAAACTGTCTTGAGCGACCTCGGTGTTTGTCCGCGCTCTCCTTTATGTGCGTTGTTTTTCGTTCATTTTTCGTGCAAGGTCTGGTTCAGCATTGAGAGCCGCGTGCGCAGTTTCCTTCTCAAGAACAATTTAGCTGGCGTCTGCCCTGTGAATGTATGGGGAGTGGTTCTGTACCCAAACACGAAGTTATCCACTTGTTGTAGTGTTGTTTGCTGGTTTTTCTTTTGGTCACTTACTGCCTGCAGTAGAAGCGACTTCTTCAGCTTTTGTACTGCTCTTTCTGCCGCCCCATTTGATTGTGGGTGGTAAGGAGGAGTTAGCGTGTGTTTCACACCGTTTGCTTTCAGAAAGTCCTCAAATTCTTGGGCTCTGAACTGAGGGCCATTGTCTGTAACAATTTCGTGTGGCAATCCATATGCAACAAACATAGATCTCACTACTTCGATTGTCTTTTGCGCTGTTGTGGAGTTCATGATTTTTACCTCTAGCCACTTCGAATGGGAGTCCACAGCAAGGAGAAATTATTTGCCATTTTTCTCTGCAAAATCTAAGTGTACTCTCTCCCACGCATTCTCACACCATCTCCATGGTTGCAATGGAGTGGGCTGACCGAACGAAGCAACACTCTGGCAAATATCACACTTTCTAGTGATTTCCTCAATACTGCGATCAATAGCAGGCCACCAGACCATTGATCTAGCGATTGCCTTCATCTTAGTGATACCGATGTGCTGTTCGTGCAGCAATCCAAGAACGTCACTTTGAAGTGAAGCGGGAATCACAACACTGTTATTCCATACTAAACAACCCATGTGCACACTCATTTCTAACTTCCTTACAAAGTACGGCTTTAGCTCGTCAGAAACTTTGTTTGCCCAACCGCTCCATGTGAATTCACGTACAACGCGGAGTACTTCATCTCTGGCTGTCTCTAGCTCAACCTCTTTAACTTTGACAGGAAGGTCTTGTATCGGTGCAAAATAAAAAATGCTTTCAGACTCTTCAGTAGTTTCAGGCAGGGGGAGTCTCGACAAACCATCAGCATTGCCAATCGTACGTCCTGCCTTATACGTGAACTGGAAACGGTAATTTGACAGTACATGTAACCAACGGTGCACTCGCGCAGCAGCCACAGAGCTTGCTGGACGCTTAGGGTCAAAAAGAGCAGTGGCTTGTGATCCGTGAAAATTTCGAACTTGCGACCATACAAGTACTTGTGAAATTTCTTGATTCCAAAAATAATGGCAAGTCCCTCTTTCTCGATTTGCGCGTAATTGCGCTCAGTTTGGGTTATTGATCGAGACGCAAAGGCAACAGGTTTTTCATGACCATCAACCACATGAGACAGCACGGCCCCTAGGCCGTATGCAGACGCATTACATGTCAGACGCAAATCTTTTCTGACATCGTAAATCTGCAATAGCTGTTTATTACACAGCAGTTCTTTGCATTCTCTGAAACACTTGTCACACTGACTTGACCATTTCCATGCACTTTCTTTGCGTAGCAAGTTGTGTAATGGCTCAAGTAGAGTTGCCAGATTTGGCATGAACTTCCCATAGAAGTTAACGAGGCCAAGAAATGCTTTGAGCTGTGTAACATCCTTTGGCTGTGGAGCATGCATGATAGCTTCCACCTTGTCTGGTGCTGGGTGCAACCCATTCTTGTCAGTTACGTGTCCCAGATAGCGCACTTTACTTTGAAAGAACGAGCAATTTTCTGCATTAACGCGGATTCCATGATTCTGTAGCTTCTTAAGCACTCTTTCGGTTCTTTCGTAGAACTCTTGCTTATCTTTTCCTGAAATAAGTACATCATCTATGTAGCCTGCAGTGCCAGGAATTCCTCGTAAAATCTGGTCCATTACTGCTTGGAACATCGCAGGAGCGCTTGCTACTCCGTACGGCAGTCTTTTAAATCTAAAAAGACCCAAATGAGTGTTGACTGTCAATAGCTCTTGAGCGCGTTCATCAAGTTGAAGTTGCAGGTAAGCCTTAGAGAGATCTAGAACTGTGAAGTTTGTGCCTTCTACTACAGATGCAAAGATGTCCTCCGGTAAAGGCAGTGGGTATTGATCCACTTCAATACGCGGATTTGCAGTAATTCTGTAGTCCCCACATATCCTAACAGAATAGTCTTTCTTTGGCACTATCACAAGAGGGGTCGCCCATTCACTGTGCTTGACTCGATATATGACGTCAGCTCTCTCAAGGTCATGCAATTCTTTTTCAACTTGCTCCAACACGGCGCATGGAACTGGTCTAGCCTTACAAAAAAGGGATGACACATTCTCTTTCAGAACAATGCTCCCATTGAAGCCCTTGATTGTACCGTATCCTTTTGCAAACACTTCATGGTACTTTTTCAAAGAGAATTTTCTGTCTGAATGTTGTACCAGGTACGACTTCTGACCAATCTAACCTTATTTTCGACAACCAGTTACGACCCCAAAAGTGTTGGCATCCTCAAGCCGATTCATGCTTGACTATTACAAGCGGCAGCTCATGGCGCTGTGTGCCATAGCTCACTCAACTTGCGCGGAACCCTTCACATTTACAGGTGCTCCGTTGTATGTGACCAAGCCGCACATAAGTTGCGGACCACTCAGCATCCGGAAAACATTTTTTCGAATTCGCTTTCCGCCATTAGAGACACTGCTGATCCTGTATCAAGTTCCATTGGAACCTCTTTGCATTTATGTGTAGCTTTACTACTAAAGGAGATGTCTGACCATCTCCCTGGTTATGCCCTATTGCCAACAGTTTCGCCTCTGTTGTGCTTTGGTCAATGCAATGCGTTTGTTTAGTTCGACACATTTTAGCAACATGGCCCTTTCTCGAACATTTGAAACACTGACTCTGCAAAATGGACATGCCCTAGCAAAACTGCTCATCACCACACCTGAAACATTTCCTTGTACCTCGCGAGAAAGTCTTCTTTCCGCGGCTTCTCTGGTTTACAGGTGGCAGTCCCCATTGTGGACGCTGTTTTGCTTTTGCTCATTGGCTTACTTTTAGGCGTAGGCTTGTTCTGCCAGTTGACATCCGCAGGAGCTGGGAGAATTTCTTTGGTGTCGTTCTTTGCGGTTTCCATGGCGGTGGCGATGTTTAGAACTCGTTCCCATGTCGCCTGCTTGTTCGGTAACGACAGCAGACGGCATCGGATGTCCTCGCTGCGAAGACCCGAGATTAGCCGATCTCGAAGACTTTCTTCAAGAAAGCTGCCGAACTCGCATGTTGCCGCTAGCTTCTTGAGCTCGACGACGAATTCTCCAATTGTTTCACTTTGGCCTTGATCCCTGCGATGGAAACTGTACCGTTCCGTTGACTATGGATCCCGTGGTGCGTAGTGCTCGCGCAGCACTTTCGTGATATAGCATACTTGGAGTCAGCAGGACTCTTAGGCAGCAGAAGGCTTCGTAGTGTCACGTAGGCTTTTTCACCTAAGACTGTCAAAACACTTGCGCCTTCCTCGGCTCGTCTATGTTGTTAGCGCTTGCGAAGACCTCGAATCTTTCGATGTAGACTTCGTGCTTCCGTGTCGTCGATGTAGACTTCGATGCTTCCAGTGTCGGGACTGAACTCAGCAAGCCTTCCAACCGGCGTCGTAACCACGCTGCGATCTCCTGGTACTGCTATCCCGTCTGCCGATGTTGCCATGATTGAAGTCCAGTTTCACCACAGCAAGATGTTGTTAACACTTCTCTTGTGATTCAATCGGAGATGCCATCTTCGTTCTCAGATATACCATCCGAGATCCCATCCTCGTCGCCAAAACTGTTGTATATCAAGAACGCAGGATCAGAGGGCGGAAGAAACTTTATTGAGCTGCTCGTAGTTACAGAGCCTCGAGCAGACTGCCCCGGAGGCGGGGTCCTCGAGGAGGAGGAGGGCCGTTCCGTCGCTCTCTTGTTTACAATACATGGCGAGAGCGGCGTCCCGGGGAAACGTGACTCTACATGTATTTAGTTCACGGCGGCTGCAAGAGTACATAATTCACAACCGCGCACAGATGTAAACACGGAGAGGCCATGTGGTCTCTCCCTATACACACTCACGTTGTTAAACACGCACTACTTTGCCGTTGCTTATATGTGTGTGGCTTTTTAGTTCCCAACAAGCATGAACGCAAGTACCAGTTCAAGATGGCTGCGGGTTCAGAAACTGCGTAAACTTAGGCCGGGTGGCTGAATCGTGTGACAGACAGACACCAAAATGTCTGCGTTCAGTTATCCCAAGAAGACAATCGTCTTAAAAAACGTAAGAGCGTTGTATATGGACGCCGTCGCAACAATAAAGATGACTAAACTACAAAACATGATAGAGGCGTCGCGATTTGCCTCGTTTCGCACATGCAGTTCACTCTTCATGCACCACATTGTTTGTCACTATCGCAACGGCGTCAAGATTACGTTTGAACGAAAGGGCAACATTGTATGCAAGCTTCCCGTACGTAGGATCTTTCATTTCATTGAATTGGGGCGCCATCAAATGTCCCAGGGCAAGTGAAATGTGGTCAGGTGACCCCGCCAAAATCAAGTTAGAGCATAGGCCTCCATTATATTGCATTTTGAGTGTTCTAGGCTGAATAACTTCGGACTGCGTGCCCCTATCGCTGCCGTTCTTGCTGCACTAATCTCTTCAGCCTTCCGTCTACGCAACCCGCAAGTGAAAAATCTAAAACAATGAGGTCTGAAAAAGTGCTAGAGGGTCCTTTTAAATCTAGATGATTATATATTCCCCTCTTAAGCCGAGAAAGAGGACATCGTCTTCCATTCTAGGTCCCTTACTCCTTTCAGCACCAGAACTGATGCTTTCCAATTTTCCTTTTTTTTCACGCACGGTAAATGAGTGGGACGTCCTTTTATAGGCATGGTAAGCAGGGCTGAGCTAATAATATCTGGGGTTTAATGTCCCAAAACCCCGATATGATTATGAGAGACGCTGCAGTGGAGGGCTCCGGAAATTTCGACCACCTGGGCTTATTTATCGTGCACCTAAATCTAAGTACACGGGCCTCAAACATTTTCGCCTCCATCGAAAATGCAGCCGCCGCGGCCGGGATTCGATCCCGCGACCTTCGGGTCAGCAGCCGAGCGCCATAACCACTAGACCACCATGGCGGGGCGGCTGAGGTAATCGGGAAAATGGTTATATTGACCGTATGGATAACCTTTTAAATGCGAAGCATTTCTTAGCGAACCTTTGGTACTTTGATCTATCTATCTATCTATCTATCTATCTATCTATCTATCTATCTATCTATCTATCTATCTATATCTATCTATCTATCTATCTATCTATCTATCTATCTATCTATCTATCTATCTATCTATCTATCTATCTATCTATCTACTCATCTATCTATCTATCTATCTATCTATCTATCTATCTATCTATCTATCTATCTATCTATCTATCTATCTATCTAGCCACCTACGTCTGGGTGCTCTCATGATCGCCTCCTTAGCTTCGTGTAGACGAAAACTGGCATGGGAGGATAAGAGGATTCGACGGAATATGACCGTCGGGTCATGACATGAATAACGTGAAAAGCCTGTCGCCTACGTCGTAAAACCCTTTCCTCTAGACACGTGTGGCACCTATCTTTTTACCAGCGGTCGCGGTGTACGGGTATGCGCCACAGGTGATTGACAGTTTATATCTATCCAGGAACGGCGAGAACAGACATTGGTAATTTAAATGAGAGAGCGTTAGGAAAAACCGACATCGGAAGCGTTGACCCGGGGAATGCAAAGGATAAAAATTCGGATACCAGCAGGAATAGAACCCAAGCATTCTTCGTGGCAATCAGGTATTCAGCCACAGGAACACGCCAGGTCTATGATCTGGTTTGGAAAAAACAGCCTATGCAGGCGTAATGTCTGTGCAACGCCAATTGCGGTTGCAATGCTGGCTATAAAATTTCATAAGAAAGCAATAAACATTACATTTGTACTGCTGCGATACAGGCGTCACGTCAGGTACACGTCAATTGTGGCTCCAGTGTTGGCTCCGCTTTTATAATAGTGTAATAAACTAATAACGCGGCAATGGGGACTAGTTGGTACATCTTCATGCTTGTGATGCGCCGCCGGTGGACACGAACTAGAAGAAACGACGAAAGCAACACAGGGTGATGCTCAGTAAGGTAAAAAAGTTGGGCGAGTTGGTATTTGTTCACGATGACTGAGGGGCGCGAGAAAACGGCACAGAACGAAAAGAAGTACATGCGCAATACCCCTGTGTTGTTTTCCTAGTTTTTTCTCGTCCGTGTCCACCGGCAGCGCATCACAAGCATGAAGTCTCATAAACATTACATTTGTATTCCTATGATTCAGCAAGCTATATTGAAGCATTGTTAGACCCCTGGTGGAATATTTTAACGAACGTTACGTGTGATATTCACATGATTGCACTATAAACTGCACTTTGTTTTGTTAATACTGACGTATGTACTCTAATGTGAGGGCTGACGTTACGTCGCACTTTAAGTTACCCTTTAAACGCCAGTGTTGTCGACGTGCCTGGTAAGCCAACGATGTGCACATAGCCATTACACTTACAAAAACACGTCGATACACCTCGTAACAATTGGTTCAACGCCATATACTACAGCATAGAAGTACTCTGACTGCTTCGCATGAAACCGATTCCCATAATGCGTGGAATCTGCCGAAATTTTTCTGCATTGTTGGTACCTTTTTGCCTGATGCATATGCTTCCCCATTTGCTCATTTATCACAGGGGCTTTAGTATCTTGCTTTTGTTGCAGCAGGTGGCTCATTTTAAGCAAGTCGCTTTGTATAGCTTAATCTAATAAATATGTGCTTGGAGAGTTGTGGTAATGTGCTGTATTTGTATAATATTTTTTATTAGTATTTATAGTATACCCTCAGGAACCAGATGGTGTTACACAGGGGTTTGGGTACAATATCAGCTCAGGAAACTAACAGTTATAACAACAGCGAAGCAAATACAATAATTAGCAATAGCTAAAAACGCGAAAGAAACGATAGTTTGCAGTTACACCATAAAATGTTCCGAAACTGCAGACTTGAACAGCGCTTGGTCCTTAGTGGCAGCGACGGAGGGGGGAAGGCGATTCCAGTGCCTGCTTGTTTTCGGAAGGAGAGAATGCAAAAACAGGTTGGCGTGGCAGAAAGGAATGGCTACTTTATTTGGGTGGTGAACACGTGATGAAAAGTAAGCAGGTTCTGAGAATCATTCCTCTCAAAGTACTTGATTATGGAAGAAAACTTTATGAAGCGACAGACGGAAACTTGTTATTCTGGTTAGCAGATTTGGGAGGTGAAGAGTAAGGTGACGCTTGCAGTACGAGCATGTTTGTTGAGGATGAAGTGGGCTGGGCAGTTCTGGACAGCTTCTAAAGCTTCAGTTAACGCTGATTGAGGTGGATCGCATATGGCAGAAGCGTACTCAAGTTTTGGCCGGACTCGTGTTTGATATAGCCGTAGTTTAAGATGTGTTGGTGTTTGGAGAAAGTTATTGCGAAGGTAACGAAGAGAACGGTTTGCGCTGTTAATGATGCAGGTAATGTGCAATTGCCACGAAAGATCATCTGCTATGTAAACACCAAGGTATTTGTAAGTATTTAGTTGCTCTAATTCAGATCCATTTAATGTGTAGTTAAAACGTTTCGGAGTGCCAGAAAAACGTGATTGTCATGATTTTACATTTAGTTACGTTAAGAGTCATTAGACTACATCAGTCTGAGACGCGATTAAGATCAGCTTGAAGAAGTAAGTTGTCGTTTCGGTGAGTTATTCTACGGTACAGGACAGAGTCGTCTGAATACAATTTTATAGATTGTATTCAACTCGCGGCGCAGCGGCGCCGACGCAGGCAGCGTCGCGAGGCAGCGTCGCGGCAACGTCTTGATTGAAAAAACCGACCGCTCGCGCTGCACAACCGTTCACTGACCACCCCGTATATATAGGCACTGGATTTTGACCTCCAAGGTAGTGCGTGTGTGCGATTTTTCCTGTGCGTGATTAAACAATGAAAATTCACAGCGTACATGTAAAATTAAAGTAAGCTGAAAGTCGTCATAACTCTCATCGAACCTTTAGTATAAACGCGCCCGATCTCACGTCGGTGATGATGTACTGGGCAGAATTCACGGAAGATTCACGGTTTACCGATGAACCTCCGCAGCTTCACCCACTCATCATCATTCACTCCGTGGATATGCTGTGATTTTTTTATGGAAGAGAGACACGCGGAGAGAGCTTCGCAATAAAGTTTCCAAATATAAACACTGTTGTGCTTTGCAGAGCGGAAGAGGCGTTCTTTATCTATTTAGGAGCTATTTTTAGGTTTGTTCTGAGACATAGCGATCACTGCTTTTTTTATATAACTTGAAGTGGTACATGCCTGTCGACCAACGAGGCAACTTTGCCTCCAAACCGGCACAAATTCTGCTCTACTGATCGGTCAAAAGAGCCAGGCATGTAGCTATCAATAAACTGTTCAAGTTCCTTATTTATTGCCGCATAGTCCCCTTTTATGTAGTTTCTCATGGTTTTGGTAACAGGAGTTCGGTGTGAAATGTCACGTTTAAAGTAAATTGCAGGCAGAAGTCGTCACTACACCAGGAAAACAAGTCAGTGAGTTCAGCAAGTTTGGTGTCGTGTCAGGATCAGATCCAGTACATTAGCAGACGTAAGGGCTATTCTTGTTGTTTCTATCACCAGTTGAGTTAAATTGAAATCTAAACATAAATTGACAAATGGTTTATTCTCCGCGGTCGCCTCCGTGCTTGTAGGGCTGATATCTGACCAATTAATTTTAGGAAAGTTCAACTACTCCTAACAGGAACAGATGAGAATGTGGATATTGCAGGACTAATGAGATGAACAAATCATGCACTTCTTTACAAAATGAGGATCCGTTTGGGCGGCCTGTAGTACACGCAAAATGGAGCACACTGATGACGTGAAGGGATGTCTGCACAAACAAGTTCTAAGGAAGAATTCACTGATATTTATCTTTATTTTATTTTATTTATAGATTCTGCGATCTTCTACAAGATATTGGCTGCGTGGTACATATATAGGTGCACAAAAACAGAAAAATAACAAGGGAAAACAATCAATGAGTTTGTTCGCACATGCGCTTAAAAGAACAAAACAAACAGGCAAGTGACGTGATTCTAAAATTCTTAAAATCAAACAGACAATGAGTTAGCATGAGTAAAAAAAGAAAAAAAAGTAAGAAACGTACGAAAAACACCTCAGCCAAACAAGAAAATCCTTCCTACTGAAGGTGCCAATCAAATTGTGATAGTGAATCCTGTGTCACATTTTTATTGGGCAATTTGTTCCAATCCGCTATCGTTCTAGGAACGAAAGAATACTTAAAACAGTTCACACGTTTCAGTGAATGGGTTTACAGCTAGTGAGTGTCTGTGGCCTGGTATCGTATCCTGACGAATATGCCAGAAAGTGGGACGTGTGATCTTGTACTGACCTTTCATTAGTTGAAAAAATAATTTTAAAACGACATACGCGATTTCGACGAGTAACAGCAGGTAAGCCATTTCGTGACAGAAGGTCAGTGATTGAAGTACGGCCATACGTATTGTAGACGAATCTAACAGCTTTTTTTGTAAGCCTTCTAGTTTTCCCACGTCCCGTTTTAGTGAACGGGTCCCATATAATACGGCATATTCTAAAGCAGGCGGACGAGTGTTTTATATGCCAAGAGACGTATTGTTGGTGTACAAAATTTTAATTCTCGTCTTAAAAAGAAAAACTTACGGCGGCACTGTGCAAGCACTGTGTCAAGTGTTTTGACCACGAAGATCACTCGTATGTAAAGGCCCATGAATTTATACTGCGTAACTTCTGACAAGGGAACGTCTTCTGTACCATAGCAATATATTAGTGGCTTCTTTTTTAACGTTACCCGCATATATACTGTCTTTTCAAAATGAGGACGTATTTGCCATTGCTGACACCAATCAACTACTTTATTAAAATCCCAGTCTAACCTAAGTTTGTCTTCTTCCGTTGTTATTTCTTCATACAACATGCAGTCGCCAGCGTAAAGCCTGACTTTCACAGATAAGTTAGCGACGATATCATTTATATATAACAAGAAGAAAAGTGGTCCAAGAACGGATCCTGCGGGACGCCAGACTTGACAAGAACTATATCTGACACTGTTTTATTTAAACTAACAAATTGGTGGCGAGCAGTAAGGCAGGCTTCAATCCATGCTATCATTTTGTCATTTTCAACACAGTGCGTAGCTTATGAATCAGTTTAACACGAGATACTTTATCGAAGCTTTGCTGAAATCCATAAATATGGCATCAGTTTGTTTCCCTTGTTTATAGTGCTAGCAATGTCATGCACGATCTCAACAAGCTGAGTGGTTGTCGAGCGGCCTTTTCTATAACCATGCTGCATATCTGTTAAAACTTTATGTTCGTCAAGAAAACTATTGATATGTTTGTGAATGATATGTGAAAGCACTTTCTCTTTAAGAGCTTACGGGATGTAGAGGTTAGTGAAATTGGCCTGTAATTTGTTATGCGAGCTTTGTCCCCTGATTTGTGTAATGGCTTCACCCTAGCAACTTTCCAGTCTTCCTGTAATGTTCCTTCATTAAACATAATGAATGCCTGACTCTACGTTACAGGCTACTGTTCGAAGTCCACCTCCCCCTCTTTCGGTACTATGGTCACAGCGATGGATGGTGTAGTTTTTGTCGCAGTCCAATAGTTCGCTACTGACTACATCGGGGGAAAGGCATGTTTCTGTAAGCGCCACCATGTCAGTACAACACGAGGCAATGACAGCAGGCAATGAATGCATCTCGCTTATTGATTATGATTCTGACATTTGATAGTTGGAAGGACATGCTTCCCGCATCGAGGGTCGTAATATTTGATGTGTGTGCAAGGACAAGAATGGGCCATGAAGTGCAGACGTAGAAGCAGACAAATAGTCGTTCGCACTTCTCTGTAAGATTCCAGTTCACAGATACTGTCAATTGTTCGCGAGTGGACAAAGCACTTTCTCTTTATATATAGTCTGTTATACCGTACTGTAAACTGCTGTTTGCTAGGTTTTCCATATTCGAGAAACTTTATATGCTCACTTCCGTAACCGTACTAAGTCTTCGTAAACCAACACGCCACAAGCCTTGAGTTTGGCTCTTTCGACCAAGATGCTCTCGCGTAACTAGAAAGATGGGAATTTAATTATGACGGGTTCCGCATCTTCCCGGGGCGTGCTTTCCCAGCCTTTGCGCACGAGATATGTGTTCGTCATGGGTACCCAGGTTAAGCTTCAACGTTCTGTGAAGAATATTCACACTTTTTCTTTACTGGGTCCATGTTTCGGAAGCAGTGTCATCAATGCCGTGTAATATCAGATTATCGCGGCGGGAGCGATCTTCAAGATTCTCGAGGCGTTCGCTCAGTGTTGCCAGTTCCAGTGTCACGCCCACACTCACATTTCCTCCGCTCAAGCGCATACTGTCTTCTACCAGAGAAAGCATGTCGCAAATTCGTCAACCGAACTCTGCGCTTCTATGATGTCGTTTAGACAGGCCATAATCTTGTTGTTCTTTGCATCAACAATTGTATGAAGAGATTTTATAAGAAAAATAATTTCATTGCGCTCTTTGCTTGTCTCCTCCTTTGGCGGCCCAGGATTCAATTCCACGTTACCCGCAAGGAACAATAACCCAGTTATATTGCCATGCCCACTTGTTTTATTTTGATGCATTCAGGTTTGACCAGCAACGACGGTTATCAACGCTCGACGCTGTCCGCGGTCCGCGAAGCAGTGTTCGAGAAGCTTCGCGATTGTAGTGGATCGTTTCGTTAAGATTGGGCGCCGCACGCGAATGTTTCAGCTTTGTCGCCACCACCAGCGATATCGCTGGAAAGTTCGATAGCGCCTGTATAAAAGCCGACGCGCTTGACCGCTTGTCAGTTGTTCGACGGCCGACGCCCAGTTCACCGCTATCAGTGTACAGCGTGTATTGCTGTAGTATGAGTTTTCAGTTTCCCGGCCACAAGTTCGGCCAAATAGTTTCATCTCTGACGTGCTGACTGCTGCCTTCGTCGACGTCACGACCACGTGACACACTCATATCAAGAGAGAATAACACTTGTGGGCATAGAAGTACTCGCAAACAACGATCGCTGGACCTTTTACAGTATAGCGGTAGAGAAGAACCCACCTGCAAGATAAAGCATAATGGCGATTGAGGCGGCTGCTCACAAACGAGAGCAGAGGCTCGCAGGTGCTTAAGAGGCGCTCTTGTGATGCGTACGGCGATGTGGCAGACAAGGTTGGGGTGAGCACAGACTGGCTTTCGCAAAGAAATGAAGCAGGGTCATCGAAACAGGCACAGAACAACGAAGGCAGTCCAATGGGGAACAACCTGTCACATCGGTGCGGTTGTAGCTGGGCACTTGCGGTGCTTTGCTGGTTGCACATGAAGAAGCTTATGAAGACCTGTACGATAAAGCAGAATGGCGATTGAGTAAGAATTGTTGCTGGGCGAGTTGGTTGAAATCTATCGGGTACATTTTAGCGCAAACTATGAAAGAAAGCACGGGAAAAGGGTAGGAGAAAGCAGAAAGCTGGAGCGCTAAGACCGTTTTGCTTTCTCCTACTCTTTTGCCGTGCTTCCTTCCATAGTTTGCGCTAAAATGTACCCTACAGAATGGCGGCTGTATAACTGCTGTACTTGCATGTCCACTGAGCGAGAGCAGAGGCTTCCGGGTGCTTATGAGGTGCTCTTGCAATACTGTGAAGCTCATAGGCGTATAGGAGCTCCCTTCTTACTTTCTGCATTGTCATAAATCTTTTTAGCACATTTGTACAGCGGAGCTATTTTACGCTAGTTTCCAGTGGATCGCTGCGTGTGAATACCAAGAACCCCAGCTCCACACAGTGTCCAGCAGTCTATTTTGAAGCATTAAAGTGAAACATCCGACGCTCCATATGGAGTCACGGAACAAACTTATGGGAAGACGTCTGGTTTCTGGTCTACATTTTTTGTTACTTGTCAGTCTAAGCTAGACGATCGCCAAACGCTGCTGGCCCGACCGTTTGTTGCTAATGCTCTGCCTCAAACGCGCGGCGCGCGTTTGACGAACGTTTGGCTATAACGAAGTGGCACGCTTTGGCGCCACTTCGGGCCCACCCTGAGGTGAGTGAGGCGGTTTGCGAGGGAGTGATATCTAGGAAAATCTGTAGGTTCCGCATCGGGGAAGTGAACAGCGTTTGGTCTTTCGAACCGGTTTCTCGTCGGCGGGTATGACGTCGGTGCTCAGGGTTCTTCAATCATACTAGTAGGGAAACTACTTTCACAAACCCGGACATGCCCATGACTGATTCTGCTGGGGGCCTGTAAATCTTCGAGGCATCTGTCAGCAGCAATGCAAAACGCTAGATCACCACGGTGGCCCCCCTGCGTGCGCTCCTCGCAAGCTGCTCAATGCCGCAAGCACAGCTGGCATCGTCGGGAGCGTTTATTAGATTAGCATTTCTTAGCGAACCTCAAGCACTTTGACCGTATCTATCTATCTATCTATCTATCTATCTATCTATCTATCTATCTATCTATCTATCTATCTATCTATCTATCTATCTATCTATCTATCTATCTATCTATCTATCTATCTATCTATCTATCTATCTATCTATCTATCTCTATCCGCCTACGTCTTGGCGCTCTCCTGATCGGCATAGCAGGGGATCACTGTATGACGAACACGATTCACTGATCATCACATGATAAACGCAAGACGCCTGCCGCGTACGTCATGAAACCCTTCCATAAGTCATGTGTGGTACATACCCGCATACCACAGTTCATGTTACGCGGGTATGGGCCACAGGTGATTTACAGTCTCAATGAACACAGTAACCGCGAACATCCACATTGAAACGCAAGGCAAGCGAGGGAGCTGAAGGCAGAACTCGCCTGGAAGACGCTCAACAGCCATCCACTCGTCCAAGAGGTCCGCCAGAATGGCGCAGTGTTCTCATGGTTTGTGTGAGACTAGGCGATAGCCTCACGCTGACTGAGTATGACGTCAGATTGATTGAGAGCCGCTTTGTGACGAAGAAGCTGCTCTTAGTGCGCTGACGGCATATGGCTATCGTACGGCAGTGCGGACGTTGACCGCTACAATGCACGTTATCTAGACGCTGCGGACAACGTCTTTTGTCATACCGCATGCGATAACATAACTGGCTGTAAGAACGAGCAGGTACCCAGCGATTCGCTTACCAAGGGGGTCAATATGAACGCAAGATACATGGGCGGCTTGCCGGCCTCAATTTGCCTGAGCATCGGCAAGCCATACTTGATCACGACCAACAGCGATGTAAACGGCGGCCTCGTTAATGGAAACATGAGCTCCTCTTGGTACTTCGAGCGTGACGAACACGGCAACATCGCGCGGCTGCGGCTTGAGTTTCTAACGTCCACGGTAGGCATTACCGTCCCAACCAGGACGAAGCACATCACTACCGCGCACCCCTTAATATAACTGAATTTAGGCACTTTTAGCTGGGTTCCGCTCCGATCTGCTTCGGTCAGACTGGTGAATGTACACGAACGCATAAAAGGATCTGTAGTGCGCCTGACTCAATTAACACACAAACACGTTGAAAGAACTATACTCTGTTTCACAAGCTGTTGGCAGTGCAGCCAAAAGCAGGGCTCTCTCGTCCAATCAGGGCTGTAGGGGCACAAGAAATAGTCCCTGAAATGTTTTAGCAATCCAGTTCTATTTCGCAAGCTAGACCCACACAATTGAAGATATTGTTAGGATTCCACTTTTTCAAAGCGTGCAGAGTGGTTTTATCATTAGTGGAATTAAAAGAGAAGCCCGCATGTACGCATCTCTGCGGAGCCTTGTTGTGAGGTGATGATGCGCCGCCTTTCGGGAATCATGGCCGTCGCCGAGTTGGTTGCGTCTGTGCAAGATGCCTCTAAGCTGTGCGACCAGCGAGCCATCCTTCACATGTGCGCGGTTTTCCCAAGCTGGGCGAAGCAGATAGCTTTAAATGTTTTGAAGGGCCTTCGCGTCGAGTGCGGGGACAGTGCAAGTGTGGATGCCCTTATCAAGAGGACCTCGAAACTGACCAGGTGAGCGAACGAACGCTGTATGGTGGAAAAGGGAGATGGAAGACGCCGGCGAAGTCCTACTACCGAAGAAGCGTTCTTGTGGGAAAGGCCGTGATCGGAAAAAAAAAAAAAAAAAAACTGGACGATTTTGACCCCCAGCATCTTGCGAAGGGTGTGCACGGCTTGTTCGTAGTAGTGAGTAACAAGTCTTACGCTTTGACCTCCAAGGTGGTGCCGGTGGGAGATTTCTCCTGTGCGTTGTTGCACAATAAAAAATTCGCAGCGTGCGCGTTAACTAAAAGCCGAATTCTTCTGTCTCTCATTCCCCATTAGCAGCCATTGGCATGTTCCAGTAGGAAACGTTAGTAGAAGTAGAAGTGTAAGTGTTAGCTAAAAGCCGACTTCTTCTGTCTCTCATTGCCATTAGCAGCCATTGTTTACCTCCAAGGTAGTGCCTGGTGAGATTTCTCCTGTGCGTGATTAAACAATAAAAATTTTGTTCAAAACGCCGTTGATTGATGAAATAAACCAACGAAAGACGCCAGATGTTTTGTAAAAGCAGAACGAAAGAACGCCGGATGTTTTTCTTAAAGTGTAGTAGTAGCAGTTATATGTAGCCACCTCGCCCGATCGTCAACGGGCGAGGTGGACCGGCAACGGCGCGAGGACCCTGCCGTACGAGAGTTAAATCACACTAAAAAGACATACTTTGTGGGCGATACACTCTAGTGAGCTTTCAACTTTTCGTCTTAATGTACATGATAAAGAAATTATTTCTACGAAAAACGCAAGGCACACCTTGAGCAATATGTTTGGTTTTGGGACGCTAAATGGAACCATGAGGCGATGCGAAGCGGGAGCCCTTGCACGATCGCGTTCCGTTGGCTTTCGTTGGGCATGCTACCGACCTCGCGTCGTGGAACGCGCGTCCTGTCTTCCCTCTAGCCTTGCCTTTAATTCGCACAGGGCGAGCGGGGAATGCGGTCGCTCTTGGCGCTCTTTCGCTCGGGAGCGGACTTCTTCCTTGCATTTGACCGATCACAAGTGATAACGAAGGGACCACGTAAACCAACAGTACAATGAAAGTTTGATGTTTAATATATACACGATGTTTCACACTCTTTATATTATGTACTGGGCGCATTTCACGGAAGAGTTTCACGGTTTACAGATGATTCCCTCCGTATTGAGAAAGGCGAAATTCCAACTATCGCCAAAGTGGTGCAACGTTTCATAGAAGAGACGCTACCGACCGTGTCCACGCGACGATGCAGATGATGCTGAAAAAGCTTGCTTCAATCACAAGAAACGCTCTCGGAACGCCCTTCTCATAGGACTCGACGCACATTGTCCAGAGTCGCCGCGGTACCTGTGCCAAATAGCGGAGCTGCGACGCCAGGGTAGAGCAATTTTTTTCAACCGACGAACTGGGCCAACGCTGGCCGTACACGTAGTCGGGTGTGGATAGACGGCACTGTCCAGTCTACGTACTAAGGCCGTCGATCTGGTTTGTCGACTGGTCTTCAAAACTCCAGTGGCAAAGGAGGCAGACTGATTGCCCACGCACTGCGGTAGCGAACATGGTTCGTTGAAGCGCAGCGGAAGTCTTCCAAGCTAAAAAAAGCTCAGGCGACTACCAAGAGGAAATGAACGGGGACCACTACGAAAAGGGGTTCTCCAGAAGCTGCTGCCACTACTACTACCTGGCAGTGTTATATAGTCATGAATAACGCACCTTATCATTCTGTGAAGCAGGAAAAAGTGTCGCGTATAAGTAGCCTAAAAAAGGTCATACAGGCCTGGCTTTCCCGAAAAAGGTGTTCCGTGGAGCAGCGACATGGTGAAGGCGGAGCTCACGAAGCTTGTCGACAACGTACACGCAAGCGGGGACCGATACCATGTGGAATGCATCGCTGAGACTGCTGGTCACCTCGTTGTGCACCTACCTCCCTACCACTGCCAGCTTAACCCCATAGAGCTTGTTTGGAGTGACGTGAAGGGTTTCGTAGCAGCGGCAAACAAGACGTTTAAGTTTCAAGACGTTCACACTTTACTATGGCAAGGAATTAAGCAAGTAACCGCTGATAAGCGAAGAGATACGTGGAGCATATTATCACTCAGGAAGACGTAATGAGAAAACTGGACCACTTCATCGATGACGTTGTTGACACTAATGCAGCTGTCGTAATCACCCTGGAAGACGAAAAAATGAGCAGCTCAGATTTAAGTTGTGATGAGGACCATGACATGTGAGCTCTTGTAACAAGCTCACGTCTATCATTACATGTGTGCGTAGAGGTCAGGATCATTGACTACTATCGTAGTGAGAGTAGCCAAAATGAAAACAGAGAACTGTCTGCTATTATGACAAGGAATCAAGCAAGTCACACTGAGGAGTGAAAATAAAGCTTCAGATTGATTGATTCAATCATTCGTTCGTTAAGTGATTCCGTGACTGAAGTAAATATTCTTATACACGGTGCATAAACAATTACAAAAACTCTAACGCCCCAAGAACTCATACGAACCGGGTGACGATAAATAGAGAAGGTCGGACCAGTTTCATTGCAAGGCTGGTCGTCCCGTCCGTAAATAAGCAAAACAGATCAACACAGATAAAGAAGGTACCAAGCCCCATCTACTACAAAAATTAAAAGTTAGTTATTATAGTACACCTACTTCCATACAGACGGGGCCACAGGTCAAATGAACGGACGCGACATCAGCGTAGGAACACTTATGAAGTGCGCTCTGTCATGATTGGCTGAGAGCTCCCGTACCTTCCACAACGCTGCCAACAACTTGTGAAACGGAGTATATAGTGCGGGCGCGCAGAACGGCCGTGCGATCGGCGGAACGTAGAACGCATCTCTCGCTCCGCTCGTGAAGCCAACTGACCGGAGCGTGAAGGTGCGTCCACTTGGTTTCGCCGTCGTTTTGCAGCCAAGCTCACCGCGTCTCGGCAAGGCGCGCTCGTCGCAAACACGAAATACATGCAGTACCTACACTTTCTCGAGACGCTACATATGGGAAGGGCTGAGCGTAAACAGTTCCCCCTTGCGTATACAAACGCCATAACTATTGTAAGGAAGAAGAGAACAGAGACAACGCCTGTTCGCTAGGCCGGCTGTTCTATTCTGCCCCTTCGTCCTTCTCGTCTTCGCCCTAGCCGAGCATGCGCCGGTGCCCGAGCGCCGCTGTCTTCATTACACTCGGCCACACTGCGAGCTCGGTGTCCTGCCAAAAAATGGCCCTTCATTGGTGGTGGCTCGTTTCCTAGCTGAAACATTCAGGGGTCCTGGGCGCTGAACCATCATAGGTAGCATTGATGCTTCTGGCGGGCAGCATTGTCTGCCTCGCAGAGGCCGGTCTCTGCCACGCGGCGACACTGCATGGACAGCTGCTGAAACTGTCTGTGGCGGTCGGTGCTGGCTCTGTCGCTGTGGACGCTGGGGCTTGGCATTATTCTTTGCCGATGATGGCTCTGGGGGACGACATTGGCTGTGCCGCGGCGGTCGTCCTCGGCCACGCTGTGGCTTTCCTTGGAAACCTGCCTCATTCCCCTCTGGTGGACGTAATTGGCGGCTTCGTTGTAGTCGTAGTTCCTGGTCATGATTATACTTGGCATGAAAGTTCTTCAGCGACGGTTCTGGCGGGCGGCCCTGACTATTTCGACATGGTCGCAGGGCCAACCCAAAGTGCTGAGCTTTGTCCCGTCGCCGTTCTGAAAAAAGAACATGCGGAACTGCTGAAGGCTCAAGATCTGCAAATTGCCATAGAGTGGAGTGCGAGTGTCTGAATATTTGCAGTCCGTTTGCCTGCTTCATGGTTGGTCGAGCTCCAGCGAGGTGTACAGCGAGGCTTCTGCGTCAATGAGTGCGTGATTTCCCTAGATGAGCTGCTACGCAGCTCATGGTCTTGCAGCATTGTCGCTGCAGTGCCCTTTGAGGCGGTCGAGCTGGCAGGTCTTGACGATGTGCCGCGTGTATTCGAGCTGTCCCGCTCGAAAGCAGTGCTGCCAGCAAGAGAGTTGGTCTGGCCCGACAAGTCATCGATGACTGTCACCTCAACCGGGATAGGCACCTCAATTTCTTCGAAGGAGACATCGTCCAGGAAAGGATGAGCGTCCGCGCGCTCGTCCAAAAACTGCGGCGTTTGGACATATGGCTCAGACTGGTCAGGGCCGATCTTGTTGGCATCACTGGAGAGGTCTACTTTGTGGAGCGGTCCAGCGTAGGCCTTGCTGTTACAGGCATTCGTAGACTGGAGAGGTCCGTGGATTCGTGGCTCGTCCTGCACGACAGGGGCCAACGCCTCCATGTGCCCAAGTGCTGTCGAGCTTGGAGGCGGCATCGCCAACTGCTGTGTCTTCAGGTTGGTGTTGTAGTCTGTCATGGGGCTGGAGGCAACTGATGAATCATCGACGTGTCGCCCGAAATGAGCTCTACCTCCGAGAGTGGGCACGTTGTTTACCACGGGCACAACTGCGCCGTGCCCTTCACGATTTCGGTCACCGAGAGTGGGCAGGGTGGTGGGGGCCCGAGCTGCACCGTCGGGATTGTGCGTCTCACAGCTCCCATCCGCGGTAGACAGTGGGTCGGTAGGCAGGGGGTCGCCGGCATCAAAAAGCGGGCGAAAGAGATTCGTCAACTTCGCACACCACTCCGACCAGGATCGCTGCCGGACGCCTTCGTAGGCATGCCATGCCTTGGCGGCATCGCAAAGGTGGTCGGTGGCAACTAGCCATTTTTGATGGTCCGACCAGGCGTGGTGGGTGCCGAGCGAGTTGATGGACTCAACCCACCCGAAGACGTCGTCCTGGAAGCCGCGGAACACCGGCACTGCCCAAACAGCCGAAGATGGTGAAGCGGCAGGCAAGAACCCGGAGTTCAACGACGTCACGCCGTGGTGTTGACGACATAGTTCCGAGAGGACACGCAAGAGTTCCGCGCCGTTGTCGGTTGAGGCGCCCGAGGAGCCATGGGTGGTGTCCATGGTGTACGCGGCGGTCCCGGTCCTCAGAGCGGATGAATTCATGGTCATGGACGCGTGGACAGCGTCCCTGCTCGTTAATAGGTATCACGGCGTCGTTGAAATGGTGCGGAGTCGTCGGGAGGCCTAGACGCCGTCCCTGAACGGTGGTGGCACTGGCGGCATGTGAACAGGTGTCGAGGAGGCCTGGACGCCGTCCTCAACCCGCGCTTACTGCGGCTGTACCTTGGCGGCTGCCATGGACGAAGAAGCAGGTACATAACACTTCGTTTTCGGCGACTGCGCCATTGTAAGGAAGAAGAGAACAGAGACAACGCCTGTTCGCTAGGCCGGCTGTTCTATTCTGCCCCTTCGTCCTTCTCGTCTTCGCCCTAGCCGAGCCTGCGCCGGTGCCCGAGCGCCGCTGTCTTCATTACACATATGTCACAAAGGGTCGCATACGCCCAGGTAGTGTACGGATACAATAATTGGCAACCAATGAAGTTGACCTACATAGCACTTTACAGCGCTACCGGCCTCGACGGCCTATACCTCACCAAAGCAAAAGATGACTTAAGGTTCCGACATGTCGCCGGCTCTATCGTCAGACAGTCTGTCGACTACATGACTCGGCTAGCAGATAGGCCTCAAGACGTTGTCTTGGACCGGGCTACCACCTTACAACCAAAAAAAATCACCTCTGGTTCGCCGCTCTCAACGTACAGTCTGTGCACGCGCACGCGCACGACCTCGAAAAGGACGCCCTGCTCACAGAAACTGTCGCGTTAGCCCTTTCTGAAACCTGGAGCGATAAGCCCACTGCGTCCTCCACAACAGGCGGCTTCATTGCAGATGCGGAGGCGTGGCCACATATAAGAACACAGGGATTTGGAGCCGGCACACTCGCCGACATACACCTAACGATTCTTCTGTTGCTGCACGTTGCTGGCGCTGGCGCATCTACGCTGCAGTTGCAGTTTTGACCGTGGACCAGCAGTCGCTCACGCTCGAGACATGCAGTCTTCGACAAAATCGTCATGGATGGCGCCAGTGGCCCGTGAAACAGTGACACCTCCGACGATTATTAGCGCCAAGCCACATAGGAATGCGACTATCAACGAGGATAGCCATCAAATCACCATCGGCTGACGAAAGCAACGTGACACCGATGAACCTTATTTAATCGAGCGACACATTGGCTACTGGGATATGGATCCGACACACTAGCCCACATGCAGCTAACGATTCTTTTATTTCTGCAGGTTGGTGATAATTACTAAATTATGAGTTGTAGATTATTCAGGGCATTGCCGGCTCTATGTCCCACAAGTGATGTACCTGTTTGCGAACGCATAAGCCTATGATGTATCGTTGGAAGCGCTTTCGTTTTTTCGTGCATAAGGTTCTGTACCTTGCATTGTTATTAATACTTTCCGGCTATGTTGGGTTGAATCCCGGTCCTCTGAATACCCAAGTGCTCAAATGCTCAAAGCCTTACAAAATGGTTAGGCTACAATTTTCAGTAAGTTAGAGGCCATTGACACCAGATTGGCGAAGCACGAAGAAATGATGGCAGAAATTAACGGCAAACTACGGGAGACAGAAGGCCAAATGACAGCGCTTAAAGAACTGTTAAATGAGCAAGAGAGTACCATTAGGACGATAACAAAAGAAGTTAAACAGTTGCATGATCGGAGCGTTGAATCGGAAAATAGAAGCCGGAGAAACAACCTGGTCTTTTATGGCGTCAATGATTCTGAATTAGAAACGTGGGAACAGTCTGAACTACTGCTCAAAAACATCTGTAAAGAAAACTTGGGTTTCGAATTGCAGTCAGAGGAAAGCGTTCATCGTATAGGTCGCTTTAATGTACCTATCATTGTCAACTTTACCTCCTACAAAGAAAAGTCCAGTGTTCTTTCTAAAGCTAAGAACTTCAAGAGAACGGCGTACAGTGTCGCACAAGATTATGCACCTGAAACAAGATATATTCAGAAAATACTTTGGGAATATGTTAAGGCCAACAATATAAATGACAAGCATTGCGCTAGATTGAGCTTTTAATTAAGCTCAATCTAGCGCGAGCTTTTCATTAGTAAGTGAATTGTGAACGGTAAAACGTGTAAGGGGGACAAAGAAAAAGAAGTCGTTCAAATCGTAAAAAATGACCCTCTCCAGAGAAAAGGGGGCGTCAAATACAGCATCTGATTACATTAACAGTGAATTCTAGAAGCGTAGTCAATAAAGCTGACGAACTCGCGGCTCTTATCGACTCTGATCTAGTATTCGGAACTGAGTCATGGCTGGATCCTTCTATTAGAGATAGCGAAGTGTTTCTGGGAGACTGCTGCATATCAAAAAGGTAGATCCCGCACGGGTGGGGCGCTTTTTCTTTTAGTTCGTCGCTCTATAAATTCACCTGAATTAGATATAGGTCATGAAGAAGTAGAATCCGTGTGGTGCATAGTTACTATGCGAGACAATTCCTCGTTCGTAGCAGGCATTTTCTATCGATCTCCTAATTCGTCCGTAACCGCGGTAAAGTTTTTTCCAAGAAATTGTTTTGGAAGCTTCTTGCCACACGTTCGTTCTGGCGGGAGACTTCAACTTGCCTGACTTATCTTGGCGTGACGGAACTTGTGAGATGACAGCGGGTGGAATCTTAAACCCGGAAATGAAACTTATTGTAGATTCTTGTGGGTTAATCCAACATGTTACTACTCGAACACGTGGCACTCATATATTAGACGTTGTTTTCTGCAACTCTCCTAATGTGGTGAATTCAGTAAATGTCGTTCCAGGAATAAGTGACCACCATGCTGTCGTCGCCATTGCTCAAACCAAAAATAGAAGACAAACGAAACAAGAAACAAGAACAGTGTACCTATCTGACAGAGGTGATTACGCTAGCATATCAAGGAAGCCTCTTGATCATCTGCGGCTTTATGAATGCCTCTCAGATGAATATGACACAAAATAATTATGGAATAAGTTTAAACAAAAAATCAAGGAGCTTACTGATACCCACATTCTCGGTATCGAATGCGGTAGACTTATGGCGAATTCCATTGAGAGAACAGGAGTAGGGGCGCCGTGCAGTGAGGAGTGGGGGGCAGAGCACTGGGAGCAGTGTCACTCGATCTGCCACTGGAATGCAGCACGCTTCCAGAGAGCAGGTGGGAGGGAGTAAAAAAATACCAGTGAGGAGAAGTGTTATGCATCCCAGCATCCTCTGCTGCGAAGCACGTGTGATCTGAGCCGGGCCAGCCGGGCGGTCCGGGAAAGCACATGTGGCAGTGATCGGTAGGACGCACTCGCTTGCTCGCCATCCTGCAAAGTTGCCGCTTCCTACTATTACATGATGAAATGGCAAGCTCAGCGCATCCTGCTTTCTTTGATGCAACGTCAGCCACCGTCTACTACAGAAGTTAAAGTGAATTTGATTGCTTTTTTGCTTGTTTGAGCGCGCACGTCGCACATGCATTTCTGCGCGCGCGGCCACGCGTTTAGTGATTGTTTGTAGGGACCCTAGCCCACTAGTCTTACCGTAAAATGCCGAGCAAGCGCCCCCCTTACGGGGAAGGATAATCCGACCAGATTTGAAGGGGAGGGGGGGGTCTTGCTTGTCCCGAACCGAAATTCAAGATTGTCAAGTATTTCGGCAAGACAACGACGCTTTGCTGCCACCGTCCCCCGTGCATTTGACGACAGGCAAGGTAGACGAACACTACCAGAATCTAGCGCAACGACGTCAACATTGTTGGAGCCAGAGCACCACACACGCTTCGCTGCCGCCATTGCCGCCGTACACGAGCAAGCGAAATACAAACAAGTGAGGAGGATTGTTGGGAGGGTATGAGCAGATATGACGTTAACAAGTCACGTGACTTCCTGCGTTCTCCGCTCACTCCGCTTTTCAACGGGGAGCAGACTGAACTGCTCTTCACTGCTCTCGGCGCAGGAAAAGCGCTCTCGCTCTACCAATGGATGACGGTGTTCCAACTCCTGTTCGACCACTGAAACACGCCGGCTCTGAAGAGAGCACTTTCAGCGTGCTTTTGAGTGCTCCTGCTCTCCCAATGGAATTCGCCATTAAAAAGCGACACAAACCATGGATGAGTGCACGTATCTTAAGAATAGTAAGGAAAAGAACTCGCATATATTTCAAATATAAAAGAACTAATAGCCGTCGTCACTTTGAAAGCTTGAATGATGTGGCTCGTGAGTTCAAGCACAATATAAAGGATGCTAAGCGGCACTACTATGAAAAACTCGGAAACGAAATAAAAACTCATTCAAAGGCGTTCTGGCAATACATGAAATCCTACGGAGCAGATCCATCGGGAATCACCAAAATTGTCTACAATAATGAGTAGGTATTAGATGATACTGACAAAACAACTTGTTTAAATAACCATTTTCTTTCCGTATACCTGCCGAAATATAGCTCTAGTGCTTCGCAATGCACAAGTTCTGTACCAAATATGCAATCAGTGGAGTTAAGTGTGAACGGAATCAGGGCATTACTAACCAAAATTACCGATAACAAGGCAATTGGACCGGACGGAATTTCTCCTCGAATCTCAAAGCAGTGTTCTGAGTCGATTTCCCTTTATCTGCACGTAATCTACACCAAGACTTAGTCCCTCCCAGATAAATGAAAAATTGCACGTCTCCTTCCTATTCATAAAAGTGGGTCTAAGAAAGACGTAACCAACTATAGGCCTATCTCACTTATGTTCATAACCCGTAAGTTATTAGAACATATTCTGTATAAATTTATCAACAAACAACTTGCTGGTCTCTCAACAACATGGGTTTTGTAAGGGCTTATCTTGCACAACAAAATTAAATTTAATTTTACCATGACGTAGTATCTGAAACAGACAACGGTGGACAAATCGATTGCCTTTTCCTGGACTTCCAAAACGCTTTCGACACTGTTTCGCACTCTGTTCTTTAAGTAAACTTGCAGCGATAAACATTGACCGCGCAGTTCTGGTATGGATAGAAAATTATCTCTCAGGCCGCCGACACTGCGTGGTATTAAATGGCAAGAAACGAAGTTTTGTAAACATCACATCAGGGGTGCCACAGGGCTCTGTCCTGGGGCTAGTACATGCTGTGCACATTTTTATTCATAGATGTTTAAAATGGCATCTTACTGCGGTACGTTGAGGTGGGCTGCGAGTGCGCGCGAAAAGCTGCTGAATCACAGGATTTTCGTTTTGTAATGGCAGCACCAGTCTGATCCACACACGCTTTGATCCACACATGTCATATCACACGGACCTATCCGATGTAGTGCACAGTGCTTTGTGATGCTAAAGGAGAAGGCATGCTGGTATTTTTCCGTTGAGTTAGGATTATAGATATGACAACAGATGAATAAAAACCCCAGTTTCACCGCAAAGGCGACGCAATGAGTGCGATAGCAACAAATGAAGTAAGGCTGGCAGCTAACTCTTCTATATCCAGTCTCGCGCAACTCTACAAAATGTTGCTGTAACAGAACACAGCCACTCCAGGTAGGAAAGGGGATTTCGCACAGTCTCTTAGCGTTGACAGCGCAGCAGGTAGAAGGGTATACGATCTGTCCGCTGATGCCTGTCGAGATAGCGATTTTGATTTCTTTGAAGTTAGGGCAAAATCATTGCACTGCTGTTGAAAAACAAACGAACAAATTATGTTTCCTATTTTTCGCTTTGCTTAATTATGTCTTGGTTTCATTAGCTGTGTCTAACAAAGAATAGAACTCCTCGAACAACTCCCCGTCTTTCGTTAAGATTACGACACATACTTGCGTTAGCCCTAAAGTAAAAAGCAACTGCAAAAACGTTTAACTTTATCATTTCATTACTATATGCCTCGCTTTTCTAAGCTTAGTTCGTTTCCTTTAAGCTGCTGAATTGTAGGTACTTGAGAAGATCACAACGAAATCATGAGAACGGAGAAATAAGTTTCCACCACAATACGCGTACTAAAGTCCGAAAGAGCTTTGTTCACCATAACTTGATCGGGCGTTCTGTTGTTTAGGACGTTTATAAAAGAATAAAGTAAGAATTACAATGTAGATCTGAATGATCTCATACGCGTGGAGTGCATAAAAATTCATTAAAAAGTCATAAAATGAAGAGAAAAAGAAACGGCAGCTCGAAATTACAGTCAAAAACTGAAACGAAAGCTCTTTTTTGTTTTGGCGGCAACATTCTGTGCGAAGCTGTGGGACTAAGTCATGGGCTGAAATAAAAATGCTGATCCGTCGCCAGGAATCGAACCGATGACGGCGCAGTGGCGCAGCGCTCTGAACTTGAGCAATTAGCTCACTCGGCCACGGTCTGCGCCTTGTGGCTCGTGGTAAGCAAGGGTTTATCAATTTACCACAAACATTTGAAGGACCGCGTTTCAAAAAACGCGTTAGGGAACAGTTATGCCAACTGCGGCATGTTGAGAATGGATTCAAGCGAAAGCTGAATGTCAGGACTACACTTTATTTCCTGACCATTGACATAACTTGCTTGGTTTAACTACAGTGACCGTTTTTGTCTCGAAAGACAGCCCACATTTTTCGCCGTTTCTATAGACCAGAACACAGCGAATTCCATGCGCATCGCCATATTTGCATCGCGCCTCGCGCCATCTATCGCACACGCGACGAAACAACATGCGCGGGCTGCCACGCCAGCAGACGCTACACAGAGCAAACGTGAAACTCCCGAAACTCAGCCCGTCGGTGAGCGTGTTTCGCGTCTTTTCTAGCCTGGACATTTTCGCTGATTTTATTGGAACATCAAGAACATCATACTCATGCAAGTCCACAATGTATACAGTACGTGCTGAGTGGGCTGCGGAAGCAACCTCGTCAGATACGTACGCTGTTACATTTGTAAAAAAACGTTCTCGCTGTAGTACGCGTGAATCGTAATTGCAGTGCAGCTCGCGAAAGAGTGAAACGATGTTTTGTTGCCCCATATTACAAGTTGTGCACAAAGTTTTGTGAAAGCTCATCATTTCAGCATGCATCGCGTAATAATTAGAGTATGCTTTACGGGTAGTTTCGAGGAACGTAATTTATGTTTCACAAGCGCTCTCACAATAATGCGTCTTGCTCACAAAAGCGTGCTATCAGAGAGTATATCTGCAGTATCGTTCAGCGATCCCTTTTGGAAGCTACCTGCGCGATTTTATTCTTGTAACGATGGTGCTTTACAAGCGAAACTGTGCTACTCTTAGTTAAGCCGGTTAGCTACGCCTGCGACGTAAAGGACACTGGCGCGAGTACTGTTTACTTACGTGCCAATATATGCATTATGTACAGCTGGATGCCTCGTGTCCAAATAAATTCGGGGACATCAAACACTGAAATGAAAGCACGAAATTCTGGCCAGCTGTTGAGGAACACCGTGCCATTTATTACCTTTTGAAGATGAAATCTCGAAGGCGTGGATGTCATCAAAAGCACTAAAGCTTAATGCTACGTTGAAAGTGGCAAAGCATGCTGATTGCTTGTGCTTGAAAGCACTACCTTGCACTAGATTTTCGTCAAAGCAAACGCTCAAAGGTAGGAAGTGCACCCCCACACAAAGCTCGCGCCTGCCTTCAACCCAGCTGCGTGTCACACAAATTAGGTTCGCAAAATGAAATAGGTGGGCATCACACTGCAGAATACACGCAGTTAGTGTACTTACTCGCGCATTTTCACTCGGCTCCTAGTTTTTTTTTTTTTTTTGCTTGAATCACAGTTATCCACTCGCGGCGAAGCTGGAAACACCGCACCGGCATTATTTCCGTGGCGCGTCGTAATCGTCGCAGACAACGCTAATATCCTCTTCTTGCGCTGCTTGTTTTGGCATCCAAAGACGACGCAGTAGTGCCCAGACGAGCTCTTGTACGCTGAATCGGCGTGAACGGGTACTTTTTCGCACTTTAAAGCCTCAGAACTGCAGCTTGCCCTGTTTACTTAGTGCAGCCCGCGCGCGCCTTGGCAGCCCCGTCAGCGCGGCGTCTGGCTTCGAGAGTATCCGCTCGGCTCGCCAGCAGCCTGGGTGCGAGACAGGCGTGCTCTGGTGTATAGACTCCCATTGTACAATATTTAACTCCTCTGGGAACAAATCTGAAGCTTAGTGCAACATGATCGCTGCAGTATTCTCGTGCGTTTAGGTTCCCACAAGCACTCTATGGTCTGCGTTTTTCAACATTCACCCTCTGCACTTAATTTTTCGGGAAAAACTCACTAGTACGATTGAAAACCCATGGCCTCCGAGATTAGCCGGCGGCGCGCCGTTAACGGCGCGCCGCCGGCTAATCTCGGAGGCCATGGAAAACCGCGCTAGCTTCGCGCCGCGGCCGCTTGGGGCGCTGGCTGTTACGTTTACACAAAAGCTGGATATGCTCACCCTCTTTAGTGACGTTTTTTTTCCCTTGGAGTGTAGTAACCATACGTATAGCATATTGCCTCACACGCTCGTCAAAATACACTGGATAAGGAGAATGACAAGAGCCATTTAACCTAGCGTGGTAATCTAGCGTGTATAGCATGCCCGCCTCCGTACGAGGGATAACGCTTTTCCGGCGATGGCACCACCCTGAAGCTGAGGTCAGGCGAGCGCATGAGGAGCAGCAATTTACTCTCTTGGGGCTTGGCGCTTCTAGCAGACGGTCGTCTCTCGTCGGTGGTCTGCGGGGCGATTCCGCGGTTCGTTCCCGCAGACTGGCGCGGCGAGTCTAATGTCAGCGACGCGGTGCTCGTGTGAAGTTGTGTCTCTTATGTTGTTTGTGTGTGCTATAACGACCTTCTTGTGTATTATTTGTCATGTTCCTGTAGTTATTCGTAAGTTTCGGCAGATGGGTCTCGCCATTGCGTGAAAGGTGCTAATAAGTCTCCATGTGCTCGTTGTACGGTAATGTTAACTTTGTCCGTTTGTTCCATGAGTGTCTCTTTAGACCCCACAATGCTGGATAGCACGTCGCACACCGCTGTTCTGCCGCTGATCTGCCGGATGTCGCTCGTAAATACTGAGATGTAGGCCAGCTGGAGGATCTCACGTAGAGTGTTGGCAGAGTTGGCAGTGGTCTAAGCATGCATGGCTTGTGGTCAGTTATGACGTAAAATGGCCGACTTTCAAGGAAGTTGCGGAAATATCTCGCGGCCATAGGTAGGCAAAAAGGTTAGGGCTCACTCAGACTCACTCAAGTAATAGGCTTTGCTCTGAGGGCTCACTCGGACTCAAACTCAATAAAATTTTCCTGAACGAGACTCACTCGGACTCAGGCTCACTAAACTTTTCCTCAACCGGACTCACTGAAACTCAAGCTAACCAAGACATTACTCAGCCGGACTCCCTCAGACACAGACTCACGGCTTCACCTGAGTGTGAGTGAGCCTGAGTGAATCGACTCATGAGTCCGTTGGAGTAAAATTAGCTGTTTTGATCATGTTGTCAATCGTCTTTAAACCCCAATATCTCACCCCATCGATGTCCTACGATACGCCTTTGGTCTTGTGCCTTCACGTACGAGTTATCATCGTATATATCATCAGCATCATATGCCATTACAGCCACCAGTAACGGCGTTGGCAGGCCACCTGCCTCGCCCACCTGCGTCGCCAACCCACCACGGCGACGTTCGTACCACCAGGAGCACCGACGTGCCTCTAAACCCACTGCCTTGCCCTACTACGCCCACGCTACGCTCTATTTTCCAGAAACTAGTGCCCGAGTCTGAGCGGGAAGCAACCGCACCGCAGCAGCATATATGTGTTCTTGGCCCACTACTGATTTCCACTTTGTCCGTTGCACTCGCTATTGCCAACAACACCCTTCGCCCTGCCCCCCGCTACGCTCTATTTTACAGACACCAGTGCCCGAGTCTGCGCGGAAACGGACCGCACCGGCCCAGTCTATGTGTGTTCTTGGCCCACTGCTGATTTTCACCTTGTGGGTTGCACTCGCTGCTGCCAACAACGCCCCTTCGTCACGACCCTCGCCAGCTGCTCCACTCCCACATTCGCCCACCGGAGACCTTGTGATTTTTGGCGGTCCCTTCACGTTGATGACCTGGACTGCCCACGGACACTTTGTTTCGTGTTATGGACACTTGTACATACATCCCCACATTTTTTAACACGAAAGTGTTTTATTCCGGGGTCCACCTAGACTTTCATGGCGTATTTCTGTCACGGAAATACGTCAGCAAAACGAACACCATCAGATGGCAAAGAGAAAAAGTTCGGTTGTCAGGAGTCGAACCCATCACCTCCAGGTCCGCGACGATGGCTGGCGGACGCTCAACCCACTGAGCTACTGAAAAACACAGCGGAAGGTAAATGAATGCGCCTTTTATCTTTCACACTTTCAACTCTGTGCTCTTGGATGGATGGATGGATGGATGGATGGATGGATGGATGGATGGATGGATGGATGGATGGATGGATGCTAAGAGCGTGCCCTTTATAGCGAAGCGGTGACATGTCAGAAATCAGGCTAAAAAGAAATGCGCTGTTTTTACGACCGTCCCATCCAGGGCGTTTCCGATAGAAGTGTAATTCCGTCAATGCTTTAACACACCGTGAGGTGGCGGCTTTAGCCCAAGCCTCGCTCCAAGGGTTCATCCATGTCGAAAAATAGCTCTCTGACGCTGGCCTGGCTGTCGCACCGCGTTCCCCGTTCGCCCTGCGAGAATTAACGGCCACGCTAGAGGGAATACACGACGCGCATAGGGTTTCTCTTCGCGTTTCACTACACTTTGAAGGAGTGCATATCGAGTATCAGTGTTTATTATGTGCTTGTGAATGCTATCTTTCCTCGGGATTCACTCTTGATGCCATCTTTGCGCGGGACAGTCATTCAACCTGACAATATGCGGTGCCCACGTATATGTGAAGAACTTCAGCTACCGCAAGGGTTAAATCATGATCATGGATGTTAGTCGTCGGTACGTAGATGGGCCACTAGGCATCAACGTGAGTGCGTCCGCGCCGCGGCCCGGTGGTCTTGTGATTTTGGCGCTCGACTGCTGACCCGAAGGTCGCGGGATCGAATCGCCGCCGCGGCGGCTGAATTTTCGATAGAGGCGAAAATGTATGAGGCCCGTGTACTTAGATTTAGGTGCACGTTTAAAGAACCCCAGGTGATCACAATTTCCGGAGCCCTCCAATATAGCGTCCCTCAGAATGATATGGTGGGTTTGGGACGTTAAACCCCAGATATTGGCGAGTGCGTCTACATCAAGTGGTGCTATATCTGCCAAACAACAGTAGACATTGTACAAGCTTTCATATACCAATGCCCTGTAAACAATCAACGACTTCTGTGACGACATGTTTCACTTTCGTGTTATACTGATTCCTATGACGGAGTGATTAGCCATCATTCTTTGCCATAGGGTCCCCTTGCCATACAGTACCACCCCCTCCTATATAGACGGCTATGCTATACTTTACCGTCCCCCTCCTCCTTACATATCCTCCGCACCATCACATCCCTTTCTCATCCCTCTCCTACACAGTACGGCTATGCTATATTCTACTCTACCTTCTTCTTTCCTATCTCCTCCCCCTCACATCACTTCTCCTCGCCATCAATTCTTTTCCCCTCCTTGCTATACTGTAGTACACATCACTGTGCTATGCTTTACCCCCCCTCCCCTTTTCGTCATCGTCCCCCTGAGATCACTCCTCCTCGCCTTTGCTATACTGCAGTACAGATGCATATGCATGCTTTACCCTTCCATTCCTCCTTTCTTTCCACACTATAACTTCTCTCCTCCTCACTCCCTTTTTTCACTTACGTGCTATAGATACTATACACGGTTATGGTTTCCCTCATTCCCCTCCACCTCACCCGCATATGTCTCCTCCTCACCGTCACTTCCCTTTCAAACCCCCTTCCAATACTCTATGATACACGGGTATGCTATGCTTCACCCTACCACCACGTCCTTTCACTCCTGGTCACCCTCACTTCCCTTTCTCAGACCCTTACTGTACCATACTATACATGTCTATCCTATTTATGGTTTTGCCTGCAGGACGTCACACATGGTTATCGCATGCTTCAGCGTCTCCTCCTTTCCCTCCTCCTCACCCTCACTTCTCTTTCCCGCACCCTTTCTATACCACTTATGAACGGCTGTGCTATTGATGTATTTGCCTTAGTGACGCCATACGTATGGCTCTGCTATGATTTACCCTCTCCCTTCCTCCTTTTCATCCCCATTCACCTTGTGAGTTTGCCACGTATCATCACCAAGGCGGTCGAAGAACAAGACGAAGAAGACTTCTCCTTGGCGCGAGCGAGCGCTCTCTATGTTGCAGATGGCTATGGTAGGTCTTAGAAAGCGGACGGTCGCCAACGGAACTACGGACAAAACCCAGCGCAAACGCTGCTTCGCATCTAAAAACACGAAGGAGCACATGAAACACGAGCGGTGGTAACAAAGCCGCATATTGAAGGATTCCTTACGTGTGGCGTGCGGCGAAACAGCGACCCGGCAGGGCTTCCATCGGTATCGAGACCGGTACTTCATTGCAGACCTGACAGAAGAACAGCCTTGTAATGCCATGCGCCCAGGCGTGCCTTCCAGGAAGGAGCAGCCCGGTCAAAACAAAGCCCTGGTGTTCGGTGACGAGGTAGTTCACGGAAGAAGTGTCTGCATTTATCTCGCCATAAAATTTCCTGTTTTTTTGTAATCCCACCCCTTATGTAACACCCCTGTTAGAGTCTTTAAAGAATAAAGAATGAATGACTGAATCGGTTCCCGTCTCTATATTAGAAGTAGTCAGGTAGGGTCCAAAGTTTGCTTCTGAGCCTGTGTTTACGTGCTCTTAAAGCTAAGTACATGGGTCTCAAGCATGTTCACCTGCATTGAAAATGCGACCACCATGGCTGGCATTCGATCCCGCGACCTTCGGGTCAGCAGTCGAGCATCATAACCGCTAGACCACCACGGCAGAGGGGACGACGGCAATGATTGATCATTTATGTCCCTGATGTGGTTGCATTCGCGTACTTGATATTTCATCCGATGTAACTATGTTACCACTCCCCTCCATTCACAAAAAAAAGAAAACCAGAAATTCGATAATAATATATCTGGGGTTTAACGTCCCAAAAACACGATATGATTATGAGAGACGCCGTAGCAGAGGGCTCCGGAAATTTCGACCACCTGGGGTTCCTTAACGTGCACCTAAATCTAAGCACACGGGCCTGAGACATTTTCGCCTCCGTCGAAAGTGCAGCCGCCGCGGCCGGTATTCGACTCCGCGACCTTCGGGTCAGCAGTCGAGCGCCATAACCACTAGACCACCGTGGCGAGGCAACCGAAAATCCGAGGAAAACTGAAGCACAAACTGCGGCGCATTCTTCTCGAAACATGTACGCTGCTCTAACGTCTGCAACGTTGTGATAATCTTAAGGACCACCATGTTGGAGGTACAGCGGCGTCACCTATAGGCCGTAAATGTTGGGAATAATCAATAGGGGAGATCACAAACCTCTTGTATTCGTACAAGTTGTGACTCGGGCGCCGGACGGCAATACGCCACCTGTTCATCAACCAGAGTTCGCAAGGCCATTATTGTTTTCTTGGCTACGCCACGCCCACGTCGCGACCAACGCCACGGCAACGAACCTTGTCGTAGACAACATCAAGCTACCAGGATTCTACCCACAATTACACGGGATCTGCGAAACACCGCGAAAATGCTTCAACAGTTTGTCGATTAGTTCTCCGTGGTTTAAGGCTCTGTTTCGCATACATTGACATCATCTTCGTCTCGAGCGCTTCAGCAGACGAACACGAACATCATCTGCGCCTTGTGTTTCAACGACTACTGAAGTACGAGCAAGTCGTGAACAGATCGAAGATTGAGATCGGTGTCAGTGCCCATCCTAGTTTACCGCGTCGATGCCCGTAGGGTATATCCTCCAGCAGTTCTTGCGGAAGCCATCGATATTCCTACGACCATCGGCCACAAAGCAACTACGACAGTTCCTTGGTATTGCGTTATTACCGGCGGTTTATACCTCGCTGCGCTGTCGTATTGCAACCGGTCAAACAAAAGCGAACGCTACCATCTTCTGGACAGATGATGCCGAGACAGCTAACAGCTCCATCAAGGAAGCCGTCACCAACGTTACTCTAAACGCACATCTCAAGTGCGACTCTCCGACGTCATTCACAGTAGACGCTTCGGATGTCACCGTCGGAAGAGCCCTGCAGCAGTTGGTCCATGAAGTGTGGCAGCCGGTCACGTCCTTCTCGAGCAATCGCTCATAGGCCGAGAGTGGACAGAACACTTTCAATCATGACCTGCTGGCGGCCTACTTGGCCGTAAGTATAGGTCGGCAAACTCATTCATGAGTCGACTCACTCAGACTCAGATCGGGCCGTGAGTCTGAGTCTGAGTGAGTCCGGGTAAGTAATGTTTTGGTAAGATTGAGTCCGAGTGAGTCCGGTTGAAGAAAAGTTTAGTGAGTCTGAGTCCGACTGAGTCCTTGTTGAGGAGGATAATGGCGAGTGTGAGTCCGAGTGAGCCCTAAGTGAAAAATACATTTTTTGAGTGAGTCCGAGTGAGCCTCACCTTTTGTTGCCGACATATGGTCTTATATACTCATCTTCAGCATGACTATCAGCCTTGTACTTGCTTACGTTTATCCTCAAGTTTATTCACGCATATGTGTTCATGCGCCACCTCAATATTTATTGATCAATGGCGTGAGTCAGGGGAAGGGGTGCCATGACATCCCCCTGCAAACTCTTTCATGGGAAGTTCTTGATAAAAATTTCTTGTGTGAGTCGCATATTTAATAAAATTGTCCTTACTGGATTGATATATGGAGGCGCGGCACAATACCGACTGCGTCTGCCGCATCGTCTAGTCGCCAGTCTTGCACTGTAGACCGGTATGGCGCGACCAGTCTTGGTGTTATGACGAGCCGTTTTGGAGGGACTGGAAGGCGCGTGAGCTGTATTCGTAGAAATACATTGCGTAGTAGGTGAAGCAGAGTGCGTGTGCGGGGCGGCAGGTGGGCTGTCTGCCTGCGTGGCCGGTAGGGCATATGCGGTCTGCTCTACCTTTGGCAAGCCAGGCGGGCAGTCTTAGGGATTTTTCGCCATTGTCGCAGCATCATGCACTTTCGCCGTAGCTGGTGAGGGGCTCGAATTTCTGCTGCGGGAGACTTCGAGGACGTTGGTGGTCGCAGTTTGCAAAACGTACAGATTGTCGAGATCGATGAAAAGTCGGGTTCATTGGGCATCGTCGACGGCGATGCCTCTGTGATGGGGGGGGGTGCTAACAGCGGGCGAAACAATGTCCGTGGCCGTGGCAGACTCCAGGTCGTGGGGCGAGGTAGCCGTACTGGAGCCTGACGTGTCAGAGGTATCGTGAGCCATGGGGGTCGGAGAAGATGTGCAAGTGGCACGCGCGCGTGATAAACCTTCGGACGAGGGCTTCGAAGGGACGCAATGCTCGGTAGAGAGGTCGCACGAACTATGGGCGTCTTCTACCTCGTCGGGGTGGTCGGCCGCAGGAATTGATGCTCGTGTGGTCGGTCGAGGTAGAAGGAGCCGTTGTCGGGGGAGTTAGGTCTTGGGCAGGAGAGGGCCACGGGCCAGTTGGTACCACTCGCAGCGTTGGAGGGGAAGCCTGAAACTCGAGGCGCGCCGGAAGCGGCTGGCAGGTTTCCCCGTAGCCGGCAAGCACCGCAGCGCAGAGGTCCTCATATGGCTGCGTGCTGGAGGACGACGCAGCGGCTAGATGACGCAGCTCTATCGGGAGGGCGTCGAGCAGGATGTCGTGCATCGGCGGTTGTGCGGCGACGCCATTCAGCGTGAGAATGGTATCAAGCTGCATGAACCACGCTCCGGGCTAGACCAGGTGGAACGGCGGCACTGGCGGGAAGTCGTGGAAGCATGGCAGCGGCCGCTCGTCGAAGGGCATGTTGTCTTGGTCACCAATGTAGCGAGAGAGGAGAGACGTGAGACGACTTCAAGGCGGCCGAGCGTGAGCGCGTTCTTTTTCTACCTCGCGCCTCGAGCGCTACGTATGAGTTGCGTGAGAGGCGCGGCGCGGTGACTGGAAAATGATGATAATGATGAAGCGCGATGGTGATGACGCCACACATTCATCCACGCAAAGAAAAATAACTTAATAATTTACCTCGGAGCTGCTGCCGCTTTTGTGTACTCCAAAGCCGTGTGCACAGTCACAAACTTCTACTGCATCGAATGACGACCGGCGAAGATGATGCTTACGTCGGGATAACAGCACAAAGGAGCTTTTTTTGGAAGCACCATACACCAGAGAAAAATCGAACTGACCTCTCTATGTCTCGGAGCAGCGGTGCTTCGTCTTTCGTCGCATAAAACGACGCGATGTTGCGTTTTTCATTGGTTCGTCTTAATCCCGGCCGCGGCGGCTGTATTTTCGATGGAGGCGAAAATGTTTGAGGCCCTTAAAAAATGTTTTACGTACTTAGATTTAGGTGCACGTTAAAGAACCCCAGGTGGTCGGAATTTCCGGAGCCCTCTACGGCGTCCCTCATTATCCTATCGTGGTTTTGGGACGTTAAACCCCAGCTATTATTATTGGTTCGCCTTAACCGTTACGTCGTAGTAAAGAGCGGTTGTTATTGGACGCGCACATTACAGATGGACAGCGGTACAGTTTAGATTTTTTTTCCTGTAGTTGTTGATAAGACGATCGAGACCAGTCACTGCTTTTAACCAGAACGGTTTATTAGAAGAAGTGAAGTAGCACGCGCTCGCGCCTGGGAGAAGTCTTCTTTTCCTTCTTCTGGCGTCTTGATGATGATATTTTATAGGCTCCCGCCCACCCAAGTTGTAATGGGATAAGCTTTGGCGTGTTATTTGAAACACCCCTCCAGAGGGTATATGTGGTTTACAGATCGCCTGATAAGTTCTTTGTTTCCTGTCGAAGGAGACAGGCTCTTGTTATTCCGTCTCGCCCAGGGTAGATTTTTCAATCCTGCACATTTTCCAAAATGTTCTTGGGCCCTTGTCTTCAATCAACACCATGTCGGCCTGTGACAGTGTTCTTGCTTGCCGCGTCTTGGCTTTGACAGGAGCTCCAATTTCTTTAATGTATTCTCGATGCCATCTCTTCCACCAAGCTCGCCCTATTTTGCATCTGCTTCGCCATTCGTCTTCAACTTCACCAATGTACAGCCTTTGTTTTACGTCTTGAAGCTGTCGGCGTCCGCCTATGATGTCTGCTGGTGTTAGTGGCATTGGCTCGTTAGGCTCTCCGTATACGTACGTCAACGGTCGATTGTTTAGTGCTCCTTCAACTTCTGCTACAACAGAGCGTAGCTCCTCTACCGAAGTTGTCGTTTTCGATATTATCTTCTGCATCGATGTCTTCATGCTTCTTATGAGGCGCTCGTAAAATCCTCCCCACCACTGTGCGCACTCGGCTATCCTTTTCCACTGTATATGGTTGCCGCTGCAGTAATCCTTTATCACCTCGTGTCTAATAGCTTCAAGAATTTGGTTGATTTTCTTCTCGGCGTTTATGAATGTTTTGGCGTTGTCCGAGTAGATAACTGCAGGCATCCCCCGTCGAGCTGTAAATCGCCGGAAAGCTTGTAGAATACATGCCGATGACATGTCGGTTGTAACCTCCAAGTGTACGCCTCTCGTTACTGCACAGGTGAATATCAGGACATTATGTTTCAGGATCTCGTACCTGTCTTTTGCGTAAAGCGGTCCAGTGAAATCAACTCCCGTGACTTTGAATGGATCTGTTTCGGTTACTCTGTCCGCCGGGAGCGGAGACATCTTTTGAGTGGCCGGTCTGGTGTTATGCCTCTTGCAGACTACGCATCTGTTCAAAACTCTTCTTACTGCTTGGCGACCCTGCAATACCCAGAACTTGGTACGCAGTTGCGCGAGCGTCGCTTGAACTCCTCCGTGCAATACCATCTGATGCACGTGACGTACGAACAGTTCCGTGGAGTGCCCTTCTTTTGGAAGTACTATGACGTGCCTGCTGTGTTCTTGACTGCATTTTATTTTTTTATTTATTTATTGATGCCCTCAAGGCCAAAGGCATTACAGCGGGGAGTGTTCATAAACAATACAATACAGGAAAACAAAGTTCAAATACAAGTGTTATGTTCCGTGTTATAAAAGCATATATAATGCGGTGAGCTTTTACTAAGAAAAAATAACTAAGGTAGCACACAGCAAATGAACAAATTTTTGCTAGCCTTGGTGTACAATGTTAGCTACGTTATTGCGGAAACAGGCGCTGTCTTCGATGCCGGCTGACGGACCCGGAAGGTGGTTCCAGTCGACTGATGTGCGAGGAATGAAGGACTGTGAACAAAATTTAGTCTGTAATGAAGGTACGCCTACTTTGTGAGAATGATCTAGCCTGGGTGAGATGAAGGATGGGAGAGAGATGATTTCATCGCGTAGATTGGGGCAATGGTAAAAACTTTTATGAAACAAACGCAACAAGGAAACTTTGCGACGAGATGCTAGATTTGATAAATTAAGCATGTTTTTCATGGTAGTAAGACTTGCGGTACGATTGTAGTTAGAATAAAACGGGCTGCATTGTTTTGAGTGAGTTCAAGCGCATTGATTAGGTTAGCAGAACAGGGTCCCAAATGGCTGATGCATATTCTAGTTTACTACGAACAAGCGTTTTGTATAATGTTAGTTTCAGAGAGGAAGGGGCGGTGGAAAAGGAAAAAGTTACGGCGCAGATAGCCCAACATGCTGTTAGCACTCTTGATAACGGTACTGATATGAAGAGACCACGTTAGAGAAGAAGTGATATGATTGCCAAGGTAGCGATATGACTCGACTTGTTCGATTAAAGTGCTATTTTGGAAATATGTGCCGGGAAAACATGATGATATGCGAGAAACACGTAGTACTTTACATTTGGATGAATTAAGTTGCATTAGCCGTGAGTTACACCATTCTGAGACTGAAGTGAGATCATTTTGTAGAACACAGACGTCGTTATTGTCATTAATTTCTCGAAAGATTACGCAATCGTCAGCGAATAAGCGTATGTTAGAAGACACGCAGCTGGGTAAGTCATTAATGTAAGTTAAGAACAAAAGAGGGCCTAATACGGATCCCTGAGGCACGCCAGAGTGGACAGGGCTTTGCGATGAAGTAGTATTGTTAGCAGTTACGAATTGGGAGCGTTTGCAAAGAAAGTATTCTAGCCAGGAAAAAAGATAGAACCAAGGTTCAGTTTGCTTAGCTTAAGGAGTAGTAGTTTGTGGCATACATTTTCGAAGGCTTTCGCGAAATCGAGGAAGACGCAGTCAACAGTGGAGCGGCGATCAAGAATGAGATGAAGCTTATGTGTGAACGAGGCTAGTTGGGTTTCGCACGATAAGCCTTTACGGAAGCCGCGCTGTGTGTTAGTAAAAAATGAATTTGATTCTAGGAAGTTCGCAATGCCCGAGTATATTATGTGCTCTAATACCTTACATGGAATGCTTGTTAAAGATATGGGCCGGTAATTGAGTGGCGAAGTCTTGCTACGTGATTTGTGAATGGGGACCACCTTCCCACTCGTCCAGTCGGCAGGCAAAATACCACAGTCAGGGATCCGTACACGTGCCTCAGGGATCCGTATTGCAATCGTCCCTTTTGTCTGATGATTCCGTCTTCATCGATGTAGACTTCATGTCCTTTAATTTGAAAGAACTTCGCGCTTGGATCAGCCTCTCCCACTGTTTGTCTCAGTGGTACTTGGGTCTGTCTTAACCAATACTTCTGTGCATTTGTTACCTCTTTCCTTGTCAACGATCCCTTGTGACGCTCTTTTCTTGTATTGTCAATTAATCTGAACACCCATGCTGTCACTCTTACAAGCCGTACGTATAAAGAATACCTTTATATTTCGCGTATAGGTTCACTTTGTTCTCTTCCCGTGCATTGGTGACATTGCGTTCCGTGCTGATCTTCCAGCTCTGCAGTCGTCGGAATCATACTTGCTGTGTTTTCCTCCAGTGATGTTATCCATTCGCGTCCGTGCCAGCATAGCTTTGAATTTATCAACGCCTTTGCGTTAATTCCTCGTGTAAGTAGGTCAGCAGGGTTGTCTTCACTTTGAACGAATGGCCAGCTTGCTTGAAGTGTTTTCTCTCTTATTTATGCTATTCTGTTAGTAACAAACGGATCCCTTTTGCTTGTTCCTTTTATCCAGTGAAGCAGTATCACTGAGTCCGTCCTGCAGTGTATTTCCTGTATTCTTTCGTTGAAGTGACCTTTGATGTAGTCGCATAATCTTGATGCACCACCGCTGCCATCAGTTCAAATCGCGCCAAAGTTAGCTCTTTAATTGGAGCTACGCGGCTTTTCGCTCTCACTAGCCTTGATTCCTTGCTTGTATCGTCGTACAATACTATTAGGTATGCTGCCACTCCGTATGCTGATGGGCTCGCGTCGGCAAAGACATGCAGCTTGTATTCTTGTACTATTAGGTCCTTGCTGGCGTAGCATCTGATAACTTCTATAACTCGAAGGTCCTCCGCTTCAGACATGAGGTTCCTCCACTTGTCACATTCTTCTTTAGGTAGTTGGTCGTCCCACGTGACGTTCATTTTCTACAGCCTCTGGAAGCCTATCTTTGCTCGTACTGTGAACGGCGACAGCAAACCTAGCGGAGCAAATATCTTTGCTGTTGCTTGCAACAATGTCCTTTTGGTCATGTACGTGGTAGCTGTTAATGACTCACACTTTTCAACACGGAAGGAAATTGTGTCCTTTCAGTGTTTCCATATCAATCCCAGAAGCAATGTGTACCCTTTTGATAGAATTTCAATGTGGGCTTCGTCCCTTTCGTTTTCTTCAATTAATTTTTTAATCTCTCTTCACCTGATGTCCATTTTCTCAAGTTCATCGCTGCTTCTCTGAACACTTGCTTTGCCTCTTTGTACAACTTCACTGCATCATCAAGCGTTGCTGCCCCCAAAATGACGTCATCCACGTAGATCGCTTTCTGCAGTGTCCTTGTAGTATCCGGAAAGTGGTCAGCCACTTGTTCTAAATGGTGATTTAATGTAGCTGCCAGAAGAAATGTGCTCGGTGTTGTGCCGAATGTTACTCTTGTCATTCGCCAGGTTTGCACTTCATTCAGTAGCTTTCCCTCTGAGTGATGCTTCCACCACAGAAATCTCATCGCATCTCTATCCTCTTCGTGTATAGAAATATGTAGAAATGCCTTTTTTACATCTCAAACTAACGCCACTTTTTCTTTTCGAAAGTTTATCAACAGCGACACATGTCCTCATTCAAATTTGGTCCTGCCTCCAGATTGTCGTTTAAGGACATGCCCTTTTGAGAGTGTGACGAGGCGTCGAACACTACTCGAACCTCTGTCGTGGCTCGGTCCTCTCTAATGACCGCATGATGTGGCATGTAATAACAAAGTGCATTTTAACACGAAAGTGTTTTATGCCGGGGTCCACCAAGTACATCCGTCACGGATTGACGTTGATAAAATGGACGCCAACGGGTGAGAAGAAAAAAAAACCAAGAAAAAGATACCCCGCTGGGAATCGAACCCACGACGTTGCGGCCGCGACGGCAAGCGCCCGACGCTCTACCGACTAAGCCAACTCGGAGATGCTAGGTACGGCGCGAACGCGCCTTATATCTTTCACACCTTCTCTTTCGCGGCGGGCGGAGCGGGGCGGTGCCGCCGTCTGTGAGAGGTGAAAAGAAGTAAGCTTCACGATCGCACCTACTAGCGCTTACTCCGAGATTGCACGTGATATCGGAGGTCATGGTTAAAGCGTCTCGATACCAGAGAGGTAGACTGGCCGCGCTGGCGGCCGCCGAGGCACCCTTGACGCAGTTACGTTCTTTGC
>NC_051182.1:2269087-2289748 GCF_013339695.2 Rhipicephalus sanguineus | reverse complement strand
TATTGGACAGACTGTGGCCTATTTGATAGTGCGTTCGACAAAGTAATCATGCACTAAGATGAATTCCGTTTTGTTGCTGTTGTTGCAAGTAGCACCGTTGCAAGCAGCACCGTTGCAAAAGGTGCAATTCGCGACACTTGCCAAGAAAGTGTCCGGCCTACGGGAAAAGATGCAATGAATGTAGCTTCACCACTTCGCGGTTTGTTGTCGAGAAATGTCCGGAGTTTGCCATGTGAGCAAGGACGGCAGTGACGACGACTTTACGTTCTAGGAATTGGAACTGACATAGGAGGCAGCAAAGATTGAAGGTGGAAGCGCAAGTTGCTGGACGAAACATAGCCTTCAAGGTGGACACTGGTTCACAGGCAAACCTGCTACCGTTCTCGGTGTACCGCAAGATTCTGGGGGCAGAAAAGTTAACGCCTACAGGTGCGGTGCTGCGTGCTTACACCGGGACGTGATTACTCACTTCGGAACGGCGCAACTGAAAATCACTCTCGGCAACTCTTCCACACAGTGAATTTTTTCGTCGTGAAGAATAGCCGCCAAGCCTTACTGGGACTGGAGCCAGCGAAGCCTTGGGCTCGTTCAACTGGACGGGGCCAATTTCAGGCTCCAGAGCACGAAGTAATTAAGGATTACAAATATGTCTTCCAGGGGCTAGGCTGCCTAAAGAAGCCCTACAACATAGTCATGCAACCTTCGGCAACGCCAGTCGTCCAACCAGCCCGGCGGGCTCCCCTGTCTCTGCGACAGCCACTTCGAGACGAGCTTCAAAGAATGGAGCGTGCAGGCATCGTCTTGAAAGAGATGGTCCCACAGACTGGTAAGCCCTTTCGTCGTGGTTAAGAACAAGAATGGCAGGCTTTGTATTTGCATGGACCCAGAAAGATAAACGAGCATGTCAAAAGGCAGGATTATCAGCTCCCAAATTGCAAGGACATGAAAGGGGAATTGGCTGGTGCAGCCTATCTTAGCTGTCGAGACGCAAATTCTAGTTTTTACCAGATGTCGCTGCACGAGAAAACGTCAAAAATATGTACCTTTGCAACGCCCTTTGGAAGAGACCGTTATCTGCGGTTGCCGTACTGCACTTCGACGGCCCCCGAAGTTTTTCAAATACAAATGAGCGAGATCTGCGATGGCATTCCTGGTGTACATCGACGATATTTTGGTGTGGGGGTCAACAAAAAATAACACGACCGAAGCCTAGTGGCAGTCATGAAAGCGGCTGAAAAAGAGGGCCTCACATTCAACGCGGAAAAATCCAGGTTTGGCGTCACTGAAGTGCAGTTCCTAGCCGTTCCATTATTCGCGAGGACATGTCATCAATCCCAATTTTGTAAGAAGTTGCTTCAAACGTCTGCTTAAAGACAAATCAGATATGCAGCGCAGGCTTGGTGCTCTAAACTACTTTGGTAAATATGTGCACGCCTTTCTGTGCAAACGGCTTCACTGCGAACCTTATCAAACCAAACGCACTGTTCCAATGGATTGACACCACCTAAGGGAGTGGAGAGGCGTCCGTCCACATTCTAAGCACAACGCCAGTGCTAGCCATTTTTGATCCAAGGAAGCAATCGCTGATAACTTGCAACGCTACAAAAGACTGCGTCGGTACAGCGCTTTTGCAGAGTCGCAACGGCCACTGGCGGCAAGTGGCATATGCAACTCGTGTGCTAACGGACACAGAGCGTTATGCGCAAATTGAAAAAGAGGAGCTCAGCATTTCTTTCGGCTGCGATAAAATTTCACCAGTTCATTTACGAACAGAAGATTGTCGTCGAGACGGACCACAAACCTCGATTGTCGATAGCGGCAAAAGGAACTTGTGACAAGCCTCCCCGTCTGCAAAGGCTCTTTCAGATGCGCAGCAGCCTAAGGCCGAGTTCAATGCGGTGGTGTGCGTCCGGACAATGCCTCCTTGACTAGATGCCCGCCGCGTCGCTCGCTTTCCCATTGCGGCGGCGGTTCCCTCAGTTCCCCACAAAATCCCTGAGGCAACGCTCGTAGCCTGACCAACTTCCGGCTGACAGCGAAAATACGCTTACCACAGCAGACGGTGTCCACTTCGCAGTTCCGCCGCGCAGCCGCGGCGTGTATCCTGAAACATATCCCTAGATGGCTGGGACCCATACTGCGCCGCTATGGCCGGAGATGGTCACAGTGACCTACACGCACTCCGGGATTTTTTTTTGTTTTTGTTTGTTTTACGCCAACATGGCGGCGTCCATAGCGAAGCCGCGCCCGTCGTAGAGATGACGCCGATATGTTGGGCTTTTGGGCCGGGCGGCGTTTATGTCCGCTGTCGGCGGGCGTGGAAGACGCGGCACTTGTACGCCTTCTGGATGTTAGCTGTTTTAAGGTAAGTAGTTGTCTTACCTGTGGTATTTACGCTGCGGTCTTCTGTTCCGCGCCGTAATCTACATGTGTTTCAAAGTTGCAGTCTTTTGTGAACGGGGTGCTGCTGACTTCTTGCTATACCGCACGTTCACCCAGAGTCCTTGTCATCTTTTTCTTATGACGCGATGCACCGCCTTCCAGCTTTCGCGCTGTAGTACCACTGCTTATTGAACGCATAGTAAGCGGTTGGAGCCTTGGCGTTCTCTAGATACAAGTATACTCATTTAGGAAGGACACTGAGATGCGCATAAGCGGGTGCTCCCCCTCCCTCCCTTTTTTTTTAACACAGACTAGTGGGATGCTGTCAAACATTTAGCAGTAAAAAATAACGGTGAAGATAAATCGTCTTTCGAAAATAGTAACTTAGCCTGTCCGATTATCTCTTCGCCAATCCGTAAAATTTCAAAGCCTTTGATCACTCTATCACATTAAAAGTAGGGAGCGCAGTTCTCCTTCTTATAGACTGATGGTTAAACTAACGTCCAAAAATGTTTGTGCTGTTTTGCAAAATTGAAATAAGAAGCAGTAAACGGTACATGCCAGCTTCAATGCATATCTCTGTCATGTTGAATCAGACATGCAGTGCAAGTAGTAGTGTCCACTGTTGCCCATGCAACATGAATATTGAGAAAAAAAAGTGTATTATTGTGAACAAAAGTTGGTTATTGAATTCAAAAATATAATTGGACAGTACAGACACGCATGATATTTGCAGACACAGTTATTAGAAATATTGTACACATTCCTTTTATTACTGTCACTGAACATATTACACATGAGTGCTGCTGATACAGATATGAGAAATGAGCTGCAAATATGTTTTGCATGAAAAAAAGAACTGCGAGGAAGCATAGTGAAATGACAGACAGTATGAAAAGACAAAGACAAAAGGAGACAGACATGTGCACTCATAAAAAAAAAGAAACGCTCTATATTTCATGCACTTCTGAAAATGAAATAATTTGCGAGTCAGTGCACACGTCTGTCTCCTTCTGTCTGTGCCATTTCGCGCCGTTTATCATTTCGCTGTGCTTCAAAACCAACTAGCCCACAAACAAGCATTAACTGCAGGAAGCTTTCCTAGACTGTGACATGTTTTGAAAGAAATGACTGTGAGAGAAGAGTACTTCACAGTGCATGTTATCCATGTTATCCAAGACATAATGTCATGACCACATTGAAAGGACACTTCCGGGACCCTATTTAAAATACTATGTTAGACGACAAGACTGAAGATCTTTTACTTGAAGCAGGATTAGAACACCACAATACGTGAAGCGGTGTTAAATTTTGGAACAAACTGTGTGTTCTAATACCTTGAAGAGATGCCATAAAATTGCACCAGAACACCATTCACAGAAAGACATGTGCTCTTACCCTTTTCTTAAATAGTGTGTTCCCTCGTCCGGTTGATGCAAATGCATGGTCCACCCGATGTAGCTTTCTTTATGGTCTGTCTGCAGCTTAGAGTTAGTCTTAATCGTTCTAGTAATTTTCTGCGCGGTATCATGTTGTTCAGCAAGCATCAACTCCCCAAGAAAATGTTTTTGAACATCAGTCTTGCCTTGGAGGTAGCACTAGGCATACAATACAGCTTGGTAAGCACAGATTTGAACCTGAAAATCTGATTTATTTATTGATTATTTGTTTGTTTGTTTTAGTTGTCTCGTACGTACTGTCGGTCTTGGGCAGGAGTGAATATAAAACGATGCAAGAATAAATGAAACAACATGAGAATACATAAGAGAAATTGTCGTGTACGGAACCTTACTGCTGCATGTGACAGCACTCGGCACTGCACACAACAAAGTAAATGTTAAATGGCATAGCTAGTTTATCAAAAGCAAGCAAAGAATACTATTACACACCTAGTTGATCAGAAACAAGAAAAAGAGATATGAGAGGAGAAATCACAGCAAGCAGTACGAGATTGTATCTGAAAAATCACATACACAGCATCTTAATGTCGTCGCGTATGACAAGTAAGGAGTAAAAAAACACAGCTACTTAAAACAAACAAAAAAGAATTACCGCATATCAAAGGTGTATGACAAGTATAAGGAAGGCCGCGAAAACTATTAACGGGAACAATCGAATGCACTCAAGAAAAACCAACTAATTCGGCACTGAGACACCTCGGCAGGCAGATCCTTTGAAATATGGGTACTACTGGCGAATGAACATGTTTTGTGCCGATATTCGCTGACCTTCATTGGATGAAAGGCCCACGTTTGCCACTTCTGTACTGTTGGAAAGCACTGTTTCTATCTGCTCCTAGTTCTGTTGATCTATTCCTACTATCTATGTCAACCATTATAACTCTGGATTTCAGTAGGCTAGGGACTAAAATTTCAAAAAGATTAGGCAGGATCTGCAGTATAATTCTTTTTATTGCTTGTCATTAAAAATGAAATTACCAACAGGGACATGCCCAGCACGAGGTCCTTTGAAATGGCGTGGTCTAATGTGTACTTAGGGATGTGATCAATTGTAACCAATTTTCCGCAGCTTCTGGAGCAACTAAAACCTCACTTTCGAGCAGGAAAGCAGCCTTTCGGAGCAGTTGCCAGTCACGCATTTTCTAACACACATTTTGTCGCTAAACACGAGTAGTTTACCATGTTTAACAAAATAAATGTATGCATGTATACTTGTCTATGATGTCCCAAAAGGTGAAATTAACCCACAGCATCTCGACTTTCTGCTGACAGCCCTAGATTCTATATATCCATGACATCAGGCTGCCCAACATTCCTTGTGATACACATCTCATTTGCTAATCAGTAAGGCTTTCCCTGATGCTTCAAGATGCATAAGTTTTCCACTCATATACTGTTTACTATCAGAAAGAACCAGCCTTGTGATGACGCCTGTGCTTTCAATGCAGCCTAGGCATTCGAGTTAAGTGGAGAAGTACATGCTGTCGCACTTTATGGCCAGACTCGTTAGGCTTTTGGTTCTTTTGCAGATAATAAATAATTGGTATATTGTAAATTCAAACAATGAGCAACATGAAATTTACTAGAATGAAAGGTTTCGCATTTTATTTAAACAGGTTTTCTTAACTTCCACTTTAGCTGAAAAGTATTTGTATTGTATTTCACCGTGCTATCCCAGCAAAATCCCGCCGCCCACTGCAGTGGGCTGACATTGTTTATAAATTCTGTCCATTGTATGATATTAAAACTTCAGTGACCTGCATAAATCCGTTAGAAGTCAGAAGAAATAGCAATCAAAATCAAATTTTTTCTGAAATTACCGAACTCGAACACCATGTTTTAATCACAGGTGCATACTTCTTACTGTAGTTAATACAGTCAGTCCTCACATAAAAGACTGGAGTCACACAAAAACTTGTAAGTCTGTGCTTGTTTGTGTCACTTCCTTCTTAGTCTCCTGCCCCAACAGTCAATTCAACCAAGATGAACGCTCACCAACTAGCCCAAATTTCTACACTGCTTACTCATGATACATAGCAACTTCAGCTTCCACCTCCCCCTTCCCAGTGTTGCAGTCTGGGTCAGTACAACAAACTCTCATACAACCTTCCAGGTTGCATGAGATGGCGGCAAGCACTGTGTTCATGTCTTTGCTGCTCAAGGTCGTCACAATGGGCAAAGTTGTAGCACAAATGACGGGTAGGTATGAACATTATTGCTGCAATTTACTTGCTCATCACCATTAACTCAATTTAATACATATGCAGACCCTCGTTGGTGTTCACCCAGCCGTACGTACTTTGCTAACAGCCGCCCTACTGCTCGTTCACCGTCACCCCAACCACGCCGCTATTCCATGCTGACCAACTAAGTATCATCTCAGATGGAAAACGAGATCATGCAGCTCCTAGAGGTAGTGCTGCATCATTTTCGACTGATCCCAATCCTCTGTTGACACTCCCTACGAACAAGAACCTAATAGAAGTGCATGTTGTCAGTATTTCTTTCACGGCATTAGTCGATACTGGAGCTCAGGTGTCCATAATGAGTGCTCTCTCTGTCGCCGACTCGAAAAAGTACTCATGTCTGCTATAACTAAAGCCGCACACATCACCGATGGTGGAACTGTTGCCGTCACTGGGATGTGTACAGGTTGAATAAGCATTGCCGGCCACCATGATCCCGTCTATTTACAGTGTTCAACAATTGCTCTCACGACCTAATAATTTTGCTTTTGTGTAAAAATGTTTGAAGAGGAAGACCTTAGAAAGTTTTTGGTACTGGGAAAGCATAGAACGACCCTGCAGTCTGCTGTACGCAGTTTTTTTTAATTGCCTTTGTCTTGCTCCTATTTTACTTTCAGCAGAGAGCCAGAAGACTGCACTGGAAACTCCATTCAACACCATATTGCAGAACATACAGTGATGTGACCCCAAGGCCCCCGAGTATTTTCTGACATTGTTCCCACTATTGCAATAAATGATGAGATCACACACACTCTACTAGAATAAATGCAGTTGTCGTGTGCTTACAGCAAATAAACTTCTTCAAAGTCTAATTTGTTTTGTGACTCATTTATGTTGCTTCCCCAACACCCACCATTATTCACAGCCAGGATACTAACTACCAGATGGACTGGTCCCACCCATGAAAATGTCATAGCTATTTAGCAACCACAGGAGATATACTTTTGTAATTAGAGCACAGGGTTTACGAAAGGACACAGTACATGGGTCTGCAATTGAAAATACACTATCTGACCTTGGGGTCACTGAAAAGTAAGTAGTGTCTGTGGCCCAATCTAAAATGAGACATAGGACAACTTAGTTACAAGATTCCTTGAGTAAATTCATTCTGTATGTGAATCTAGCAGTACAAATACAAATGAGGCTTATGAGAGCTTTGTTCCTTTATTAAAATATGCTTAGTATAATGCTTTACATTTCACATGGTAAGGGCTCCCAAGAAAGGTAGAAAGTCGTGGATTCCTTGTAATTCTCTACAAGTGTTTCATAAGAGATGCTTCCATATGTCATGAGAAAAAAGGACTTTAACGGTATTTTGGCAATGAACTAATGCAGATATAACAAAGTGCTTGAATCGAACTGAAGATGTGCAGATTAGAACCGCTACCACAAGGTAGTGCTCTAGTTGAAAGACGTGACGTGCAAAAATAAACACAGAGAAGACATTGCAATCACCGCCTAACAACTGAAAAGGCACACAGTGGCCGAAAAGAAAGTACCTAGACACGAAACTTATCTGCGCATGCCCAGGCAAGATGTGATACCTATCAGTCCGCACACGTGGTGGTACACGTGAGAGATAACCGTTCAAGCATTTAATTTCTTTATGCGCGTTAACTGACGGCTGGCTCACGCGTGCACTACCATTATTATTTACACGCCATGCCTGAACTATCAGACGTGTTGCTTCATTCCTGTGCCTGTAGAAAACTGCGCATTCATCGAATTTTGTCGTGCATTCTCGACAATGTCAAGATAGATGCATGCATCATTAACTTGCATAAAGCAGAAATAAAAATCCTGAACAGTTATCGATAGGTATCACCTCTTGCCTGGGCCTGCGCAGGCAAGTTTTTATGTTTACTTTCTTTTCCGCCGCTATGTGTCCTTTCAGTTGTTAGTCGGCGTTTGTGGTGTCTTGATATCTCTCTCGTGCCCGTGTTTGCACGCCCTGTCTTTTAACATGAATGCGAACTAGCTCAGCTCTCTCTTATTGTAGTGCTCATGCCGATTTGTCTCTTCCTGAATGAATGTCATCCAATTCATTATAAGTAACATAAAAGCATCAAATCTGGAAGCATTCTTAATCTGTATTTCACGCCTGTCATGTCATGACAATTATAAAGCGCCTTGTTATCCATAATAAAAAACACAAGGGCCTTTTAGGAAGCGTAACATGAGTAATGCATATTTCAAACCAGGACCGTACGCAGGAATTTTTTTCGAAGGGTGTTCGTGTGTAGAACGGCTAGCTGCGGCAACTGGTGGTCGCTGTGAAGGCATGGAACTATTTTAGTGTCACACGAAAAGTTAAAGCACGAAAAAATTTTGGGGGGTGTCAGAACCCCCTCAACTTCTCCTTAGTTACGGCCCTGTTTCAAACCCCCGTTCATATATGTCTAATAAATACACTAGTGCCAAATAATGCCAAATGTCTTATAATTTATTCAATTAAGAGCTTACTTGACCTGTTAACCATCCTTGTCCATTTCATTCAAAATTTGTCACGCTTTTTCCCAGAAAAAGTACTATAGCGTCCATATAACTTGTAACCTACTTTGAAAACACACCTATTTTGTAACAAGAGTCGGTATTTTATAATAACAGAGAGCTGAGCTAGTTGGTACGTTTTCATTCTAAAAAGACAGGGCGTGCAAACACGGACACAAGAAAGGAGTCAGGACACCACAAAGCACAAACGGCATTTGTGGTGTCCTGACTTCTTTCTTGTGTCTGTGTTTGCACGCCCTGTCTTTTTAGAATGAAGAGTCGGTAATAGTTCATTGAAGCACTTTCACAGATACTTTTGCTTGCATCAAGAACCTGCTATATATTATACTTTTGCTAATAAAACAGCAAATCGTTAACAAAGTATTGAGCCTTAGCAAACAATGTATTGTACTAGCAATCTACTTACTGATGTGATAAGCAAGCCTGATAAAAAACTAGACACAATATACGATTGAATGGAAAGTCGCAGTCAGTGTAAAATGATAATATACAGAAAAATAGCAGCATGGTTTACAAGTTGAAGAGGTTCCAGCTGGCATTTGGTTTCTCGTTAAGAAATATATGTGCTGTTGGGCAGGTAATGATGTATACATCAGAATAAACAGTGCACTGTTCTGTTAGACAAGCGGAAAGGGAAAACAAACACTTTTTAAGGATGGGTTGGGATTTTGCTTGCTATTTTAATGTCATTAGTGAACCTTGAACATCACATTAATAAAGAAGAGTCTGTGCTCCAATTTCACGATATATGTCGTTATTTCTGTACTTCATATTCAAGTGGTATGTGCATCCATTTACTGGAGTAATTACTGGAGGGCAGGGGTGGGGGGTAGTTCTAGGGGTGCTGTATATTTTGTCTTTGCATATTTCTTACAGTAAACATGTTCCTACTATAATGTACCACGTTGAGAGTTTGCAAAATATAGGTATATATTCTCCAAGTACATCATTTCTTGAATCGACTTCTGCTTTCTTCTGTTCGTGCTCGTTTTTTTTCTGATCATGTCGTTAAGTTTGTTAACCGTCCTTCATTTCAATGTATGTCCTGTTTTGGTTTCGATATTTGGGCCCTGATGGGCAATCAATTGGCATTACTACTTGGTTCTGCATGTCCAATTCACTGTGATGGTTGCATTGCATGCTGACATGTACATAACATGTCCCATTACATGTTGAAGTAGTAGTTCAATGCAGCAGAGCACCCATTAAAATTACATTAGTTCACATAAAAGAGTATGCTTTGCTCCCTGCCTTTTTCAAAATGAGGTACTACACTTACCAGAAGCTTGGAAGTTTATCATTTAGAAAACGCAATTCCCGAAGCATGTTTTTTTTTTTTACATTTGCGTGCGCTAAATTTTAATTTTAACGGCATCGAGCTGTGTTGTGAAGAATGAACAAATATCCACAAAGTGCCTCCTGTCTTTTCTTTCTCTTTTTTTTTTCACCGTAGCTGAATAAGAATGCACTCATACGCCAGCAAAATTAAGTTATAGGGTTTCTTGCGTCGTGTCAATTGTTATTGTTATTATTATTAGGTTTTAATACATAGAGAACACGAAGGCACAGAGGAAACAGAGAGGGTACAGGCTGACAACTGCCACCTAAAGGAGCACACTGCCTACCTGCTCTTTGAACGGGCAGGGGGAACAGAGGAAATGAAGATAGGGGGGAAAGAAAGAGGAGAAAAAAACAAATAACACAGACGTAAACACAAATTAGCACGTGCTCGCTGCATAACGAATGCGGGACACTAAAAATTGTGCTTAGTGTCTCATGACCCACATGACGGACTGTCTACACGTTCTTGACGGAATAATATCCCACGCACTCATACAGAGCCAACTTATATAAGAGGGCTCTGTCACGACGAGGCAATCCACGACCACGAATACGGGGAGGGAACAATCCGCTTGCTACACGCTGGTCAGGGTGCTGCTTCAGAAGATGTCAGCGGATGAACAGACGAGCGTTGTCAAACAGGCATGAAATTTCTCGGCAGTCACATTTGTTGTGGGCACAACTTGAAGCTAGGTGATCGGCGTCTTCATTGTCATCAATACCCACATGCGTAGGTATCCAGTAGGTCCAGTAGCACATGAGGGACAACCCCACGAGAAATAGCACACGATCGTGTTATAAAGCACGCCAAAGGGGGCGACGCCGTGTACACGCTCCCGGATTAATGTTGATTACCACTTCATCCATCGTAAAACGATCGGCGTATGGGCGCTTTTCAGCAAAAGGCTCAAACATTTCAGCGTCATCTCTACGGCGGGCACGGCTTCAGCGCAAAACAAAACGCGAACGTGAGCGCCGCCATGTTGATTGAAAACAAACAAAAAATACCGGAAGCGCACGTAGGTCACGTGACCATCTCCAGCCAATAGCGGCGCAGTATGGGCCCCAGCCATCCTAGGGGATATGTTTCGGATACACGCCGCGCCGCGCCTGGCACCTCCGAGACGGTAACAGGCGTGGTGGCAATCTCGGGGGAAGCAGCACGTGACCTTTGTTAATAAGTAAGTGAGTAAGTAAAGTTAGTAAGGTGTTTCTATTCCCTTTTACCACAGGGAGGGAGTTTTAAGCATCACAGAAAGAAGAAACCGTTGCATCCGTTGCAGGAGTGCGCTATTGGCCGCGAGATGGTGCGGAGTCGCCGCCTGGCGGCTACTGGCTGAAGCGCGCCTAGTGTGGCACGGCCGGGCTAGACCGCACGCGCGCACCTAGCGCGCGCGTGGTCTAGCCCGGCCGTGAGTGTGGATTGCTCACTGCGTCGTCTGCTAGCCACGTCGTGTTTGCATGTGCACTTACATCCTCCACTTTCTCAAAGCGCGGTTTGTTCTGTTATGTTAGCGCAATTTTAACTGCTCATACGTATACCTAACATGGTGTGCAGAAGCAAATGGGCTTGCTCGGCTGCATGCGCATTGTAATAAGATCAGAGAGTGCGACTTTCGAGAGGGCTGTGTATTGGTGTCGTACCCTTCGTTCGCCAGAATCATTTCAGTGCTGGTGCCGCTTTCTGGTTCAAGCACATCGTAAAGTGCGCTTGACATAGTCCCAAACATGAGGAGCATTAAATTGTGTGTGAATGCAGCGTTTTAGTGACTCCGTGGTAAACAAAAACGAGGCTCATGCACTTTCGCGTCGTTGTTAGGCGTATAACTGCGGCACTGTAGTTCATGACAAGCTTTAGTTGCGCTTAAGATGTCCTTTTATTTTACGGTCGTGGTCCCGCTACAGCGAAATATTTCTATCGAGTAAAGTCTGAGACTTCGGTACCCAAACTGTCCCTAAAAAACAGAAAATCGAATAACACGGCAGTGATAAAACAGTGTTGCCGCGCGCAATTTGAACTTGGGGCGAAATTTATGCAGAACCATCCGTCTTCTTAGCCCGACGGCGTGCCTTACATTTATGTCACCTGACTATTCATGCAGCGGCATTCACCGCACACCCGAGTGGCTTTCGCTCAGGTAAATCTTCACTACCCTAACCGAAACACGACGAAGCATACCTCTGCAAGGAGATCTTCTGTATCAACGTGAAGATGCATTCTTCTATCTTGTTTTTCACATTTTCCCCGTGTTTGATCAGATCCATATTTGGGAAGGTTTATGGAAAATAAAAGACAGTGTAATGGGGCACAACCAGTGTGCAGTTGCTGGTATTGAAAGTTTTAATGACTACGTAATTCGTTGTATTTATGTAGCCCACAATGTCTACGGACGTCCAAGCTCAATCATATGAAATCAACCAGGTGGTGGTGCTGTATGAAAGCTGTATGAATGCAAAAATGCGTGAAATGTATCAAAACGCAATAGACACAGCAGAAAAACTATTATATGAATGTTTTATTTTCAAGCTTAGTAATAACACTGCTTCTAATTAAGCAATGACGGCAAATTGTAAGAAAAGAATAGCACACGTGGTGTAATTGTAGACGTTTGAGCCATTATATAATGAAGCTAATGGGCGTTGGATAGCCATACGAGTGCCTGGCCCAAACGTATCAAAATAGTGAGAGCTCATTAGGTCAACAAAAAACACGCCTGTTCTTGAAGGCGAGAAATATTGATGAATGTGTGTAGAACGAGAAGTAAAGAAAAATGCAGCTTTAATGTGTCACTATGTAGTTCATTATTTATTACCCCTTTCTTTTGTGCAGGAACCTGGCTGCTGACACGAGATTATACACCAAACTTCTTTCCAAAGTGCAGTATTTCCATCGTTTGCATGACTGTACACGAAGGAAGAAAAGCCGCAATGAACAGTTCCACTGCATGGATCAGTCACATTAGTGTGGCTACCAACTGTATCTTCGTTATGATGTCCTACAAGCTCGAACTTCATGACAGTATGTTGGCTGCATATGCTCGATTAACGGACACCTTGCAACTTTACAGACTAGTATTTTGTTACCTACGGTATTTTTCATCAAGAACATATAATAAAGATTCATTTACCCTTTGGAATTTATTTAGAGTTACATTTGCGCGCTCGTGTTCGGACAGGATCGCAAAAACCTCATCTGCTCTGATTCTTCCAGAAAAAGCAGTTCTACAGCAATGAAACATGTTCCATAGAATGCAGCACTGTTCCTCTTCCATGGAAGGGAGGTGGCGCGGTCCCAACAGGTAGGCAAGATACTTTTACAGTGTTAGCGTATATTTACAAATATTTACAGGGTTCTTGTGGCCAAAAGTAGCTGCGATGACTGCAAGGCCCTTGAGCATCGTTCACCATTTCGCTGCTGTCGTCTTCGTTGAATCAGCAGAGTAAACTACTCTGCTCATTTGCAACACATCTGCCCAGGCTGAGTGCGTCCACACGGCCGTCGTTAAGGCACAATAGACGTAAAAGTCAGAAACGGCTTCAGTCTCACGATGTGCAGAATAACAAAAGATGATCTATGGAATGCCACAGTTTCCCTATACAGCACAGACGCCGGTGCCCTCCTCAGCAGATATTCCAAGGGGGCACAAACTGCAAATGAATGCCAAAACTTCAGTGCACAGGGCACTCATGCCCTAAGTACAGGCTGCCTGCAGTTCTAAAATAAAAAGGCAGCACAAACATTTTAAAATATGGCCGCTGCGCCCATTAGAATCTGTCATGTTAGGCACATCGACAAATGCAGGGTGAATACGAAACGTTGATGGAAGTAAGCAACCGCTAACTTATGGATCCTCCGAATATTAAAACTTTGCATAAAGTATACCTATGTTAACAAACGCTGTTAAGAAGACACAAACACACATCAGTCCCGGTTAACCGACAACATGTGCTGCCAGTTAAAAAAAAACGACTTTAAAACGCTGTTTCCGTCGATTGTGGACAAAAGACAAACGACTGTTTTCCTCAAGCTGCGTTCATGTCTAGTTTGAACGCTCAACGACACGCATAACATACATGCTCCTTAACGCGACACCGTAACAGCTGTGAGCAGTCTTTTCCGCATTTGCAAAATAAACGAAGCGGAACCACTACCAGTGCCGCGCTAAAAATCCTAGCAAATAAAATGAAAAAAGACGGTTGATCCCTCCTTCATAGGAATCGGAATAACACGAAAGTAAAGCGTGCCCTTACATAAGTAACGGAATGTGTACAGAAGTAATTGAATTGATATAAGAGAGTTGGCACAATGTATATTGATGTCTGGCAGTTACAACACCGTTAACCGTGTACTTAGCTTTAGGTGCACGTTAAGAACCCCAGGTGGTCTAAATTTTCGGAGCCCTCCACTACGGCGTCCCTCATAATCACATCGTGGATTTGGGACGGGAAACCCCAGATATTATTATTATTATTATACCACCGTTTAACGTGGATGCACCAACTTTGATGATTGGTGGTACATCTCCATCCCGACGACTAACGTCCATGTTAAATGATTCAACAAACCCTTGTGGTAGCTGTAGTAGTTAACGGTGAAAGCGTAATCAGAGAAGGAGGTGTGATAGCCAGAAGAGCGTCGCATATTGGACGCTGAACTTGATCGCCATCCCGCGGCATGTTAAAATGTGATTGAACACCACGGCTGGACTAGAGGGAAACGCAAAGCGCGTCCTGCTGCCCCGGTAGCCCAGCTGCGATTTTTCTCGGGGCGAGCGCGTCAGCGGTGAACGCGGTGTTACAGCCAGGTGAAGGAGGCGCGCGTCGCAGAGCTATTTTTGGTTTGGATTAGCGTGAAGCTATGAGCGAGGCCGACGCTTTTACGACGCTTGGTCTAAGATCGCCACCTCGCGGTGTTTTAAGGCATTGACAAAATTGAATTTCTAATGAAAACAGGCCGAATGGGACGGACGTGTAACGCCTTGCAGGTGCTAATCGCGGAGGCCACAGTAATGACGAATTACTTCACCGCTCCCAGAGGGCAACACCACCCCGCCGACAGGGAGAGTGGTAGATATAAAAGGCGCGTTTGTAAAGGCTCTAGAATCTGTGGCCGTGGCGCAGTGGATAGCGCGCCCGGCATCTGTTGTTGCGGACCGAGCGGTCGTGGGTTCGATGCCCGTTGACGGAACTTTTTTTCTTTGACATCTGATCGTGTAAATTTTTTGTACGTCATTTCCGTGACGGAAATACGTCACTGAGGTCTTGGTGGACCCCGGCATAAAAACACTTTCGTGTTAAAAAAACAATTGCACAGGCCCCTGTAATCATGAACTACGCTAGTACTCCGCAGCGTGCGAGCAAATTTACCTACGATAAGTAATTCTTGCACACAGTGCGGTGGCGACTTCACAAAGCACATCAGTGTAATGTGATCTTATGTAAAAATGACTCACCCGCGTTATCCGTTCTGCCGCTTCGTCAGTGATCAGAAGGCTCTCAGCAGCACGAACGTAAACAAAGCGACAAATCGTCCGTGCGATGGGCCCTGCTTTTCGCGATCACTCAAGTAGTTCGTCAGTCACCATGGCGAAAGCTTGGTCACAAACAATACACAAGCAGACACTACCGTAATTTTAAATCGCGAATAAGAGGCGCATGCGGCATAAAAATATTCAAGCGTGTGGAAACGATCAGCAGCAGACAAATCGAAGCCAGCTGTTCTTTCAGCAGCCGGGGTGCGACTGTTGCCAGATTTAAAGCGGGGGTTTCGCTTACTCTATCGGCTGAAGGCTTACGGAAGCTACACTACAGAGCTAAAGGCGTGTATTTTGCCGTAACGTCGACTGATAAGGTCGATTAACCAGGAAAAGCACGTAAATATTGTGCACAAACAGCCATTTCCTAACCACAATTCGGTAAATTCTCGTTATGAGACGCCTTTCTCGGCGTCTCATAACTCGAGTCAAGGGAGCGTTGTCAAAGTGTCCCTTGGCGAAGGAAAGGCCGAGGAGAGTTCAAGAATTGCAGCGGCGCCTTGAGTGAAGGAAGGCGCTTCGCCTTGACTTGGCTAAGTCGAGGAGAAGCGTGGAATGAAGGTGCGTTTAAGAATACGGGGTTAGTAACCTCCCTGAAGTCCGGAAACTTGCCGATGCCACTGGGAGGACGACCATCACGGCACTGAGTGCCATGTTCGCACGGTACGGCGCACCCATGGAAGTGTGCACAGACAATGGGCCCCAAATTGTAAGTCACGAGTCTGCAGCCTTTGCAAGAAAATACGAATTTACTCATGTTACGTTCAGCACTCGCTGCCCACAATCCAATGGCCTAGCGGAAAAGGGAGTCCAGGCTGTCAAGCGTATATAGAACAAATGTGTGCACGCACACGAAGACCTTTGGCTGGGACTGCAGGCCTACCGCGTACGCCACTGGAGGACGGCCGATCACCAGCACAGCGCAGATGCCCGAGAGCTAATCTTCCTGATTTTTCTGCAGTGCCGACAACCGTCGTGAACAAGCACCAGCAGAAGAACAGCGGAAAGCGTCTACCACCTTTGGCTAAAAGATCGGTCGTGAGGTTCGGAGACAAAACGTGGTCACAGAAAGGGCAAGTCATCGCAACTACTGTGCCCAGGTCCTACAAAGTTCAAACCGAGAATCGCCCGCTGTTCAGGCGCAACAGGCGTCATCTTCTGCAAACCGTAAGAGGTGTGCGTTAGACGCCAGCGACGACAGTTCTTCCGAGTGTGAGTCAGATCACCCCGTCTCATCAGTTCCAGAAGTCTCGGCAGCTGCCCCAGCACGATCACCGGGCCGTCGCCTCCACAGCAGTCCACCACGGACAGCGTAGCACCCGCATGTGCTGTGCGCCTAGAGTCGCCAACTTCTTCAGGTTGGACACTTGGCCCAAGAAGGTCTGCTCGTACAGTCAAGCCTCCGCGGAGACCTTCATTACGGTGCTGCTTTTAATCAAATGCCCTGAACTGTTATTTTCATTGCCCCTCAGATGTATTGGACATGCGCTGTCTGCGTTATCGTGACAGCGTGTTGAATGTGTTATCGTGTTGTGGCGGTGATACCGTGATCCGTGCGTTTATCACTCAGACTGCCCCGCCTCCATCACCTATTAAAGACGTCTTATTAAATCTTGCCGTTCTTCTTGTTCCCGTCAACATGTAGTTGCCTGTGTCTTTTGTCAGACACGCGACGCGTTATAGTTACAGCACGCAAACCACACATTTAGGACAGTGACTAGAAACGTTTTGCAAAAATGGGAAACAAAATCTTTATTCCAGCCAGAAAACAAAGGAAGCCAATGATGATGACATCAAACAGGTGACGGATGCATTTACGCACGCAGTCAGCGCCACATCGCAGAGACAACCAGTGCACCGATGCAAATGGCTTTTTGATTTCATGGTGGAGTTAGCGAAGAAAATGACACCGTTCCAGCAACACAGGGTGGTGCACGCATGCCACATGGCCTTGCTTGAAATTAAAGAGGTTTAAATGTGAGTCTCTTTACATGTACCGTAAGCGCACCCCCCCTGCGGTGAAAGATAATCTCACAAAATTTGGAGCGGGAGCCCTTGCTCGGCCACGGATGAAGATTCAATATGTGGCGGAAGAGCCCCGCGTACTTTCAGTGGAATGCTTTATTGAAAAAGCATGCATTCACTGTCGTAATGGGGGATAAAAACAAAGAATGAAACTGTGAAAATGGCTGGAGGGTATGGGGGGCTTGCTTGGTCATTGGCGCATACTTCGTCTCCTGAAAAAGGGAGAGGGGCTCTTTCTCGGTTACGTGTGCTTGCTCGCGATTTTATGGTAGTACGGCATGCTGCCAAGCCTCAGTATGTGCTCACTGCTTTGGAGCATTGCTGTGTATGTAATCCAACTGCCCTTCGACTTGTCCCGGTCCCGGCGCAGTTTCACCATTCTGTCGCCACTAGCCGTCAATTACCTTACCAGTCCAAGATTATGTGCCCACTAGCCTGCAATGACAGTGCCTGCCTTTCTCCTCTTTTTCAGATAATAGGAATAATGCAGTGCCACACATGCAAGTACGTATCTGTTGACATTCTTGTAGTGGTTCGTTCACAAAACCTCGTTCACAAAATGCACGAGCGACTAGTTGGTATGTCAAATGCATTCACAATTACACTCCTTGCCCGTGCATGACGGTAATTATAGATTCTCTCAATGTCCGTTTTTATATAACGCTTTGGATAAGGTCGCATGAGGCATTGTTTCAAGGCAAATTACAGTGGGTTGTAGATTACCCAGCTTTTCTGTCTCAAAGGCTTTCGAAAGCCTACTCCTTCCAAAGACGCCCCCATCGCTTTCTCCAGCAGAGTCACCGACTTCCACGTAACAGAATTCGTATGCCGAGTGATACATGGCCGTCAAAATTTTGCTAAAGCTTTGCTGTTGAAGATCTCGAATTCTGAATTACATGGGGCTTTGACTGTCACATGCTTGCCACTGATATTGCCTGCAAAAAATAGTAAAACTAATTTGCCATAAATTACACAATTTACACCATACCAGACAATCATTTGCCCGATATAAGCATCCACGTTTTAGATACCGCATTTTCATGTCGTTTAGGCAGTTACGAAACGTTTTAAATATGAAATAAATGTTTTATTGCGATAGAAAATATTTGGGCAGTCTCGACGGGTTTTTGCCGTCGCCGTCATGTCATTCAAGTATGAAGTCCAAATTGATAAGATCCCCCCCGCGAATAGTATGTTCTACCGTGGGTAAAAGCGCGCGAGCGGGGGCGACGAACGCAGCCGAAGCAGAACCAAACGAGCCGGCCCGTTGACGTCGCTCGGAGTGTGCGTGCGATAACATCACTCCGCTCGGGAGGCCTGCCGTCGAAGCAGACAGGAAACGCCCCGCCCGTTTTTAACGAGTCTTAAAAGACGCGAGGGGGGGGGGGGGGGGGGGGGGCTAGTGTCGCGCGAGGAGCGACTTTGAACATTGAATCTAAGGGCGCTGGCGCGCGCGCTATCACAGCGGGGCGGGCGGCCTGGTATACCCTTCTAAGCTCTCAACGTGAAGTGACTATGCGGAGAGCATCGCTCCCTGGAGCGGCCATATTTTCTTACACCGTCGTTTTTTAGTTGCGCGAGATCGGATACAAAACAGTTAGCTGCCAGCCTTACTTTGTGTAACACTATAATTTGTTGCTATCGCATTCATTGCTTCGCCCTTGCGGTGAAGCTGTGACTTTTTAGGTAATCACAAACTGTTTTAAACAAGAATTGAATTTCTAGCCTGCAACTTGCATTAATATTTATACAGTGTTCCATGCTTCCTTAGGGCCCTACAGAAGTGTTTATATCGAAATTCTCATTTGTGCTTCAGGAAAGTTCAAATTCCCTGACACCACTTACAACGCAGTTCGGAAAATTCCACCACTGCTGGAAACCTCTGGTAATATCGCGCCGCTTCTCGGATTTCCCAGGGTACTTAACATATCTTTTTTACAGGGTTTCCCAAATTACTTGCGTGGTTTCTGAAACCACATCGAAGACACTCGATCTGCCAATCAAATATGAGAGTGACAGCGAGCGCTCAGTGTTGCCACTTGCAAGAATTCTGGAAGAAATCGAAAATGTACGTATATAGTAAGGAAAAATAAGCACACCTATCTTTAGAAAACTAGCCGTGATGATCATAGTCCTTCAATTATTTACCTAAGTTCTTTGGGAGTGGTCGAACACTAATTTGCTTAAAATAAACGCTGGTAAAACTAAAGCCATCTTATTTAGGGCGAAAAACAAACATGCACGTCTACCAGCAGACTTGTGTCTTGGTGGGAGTGTAATCGATATTGTAGAAAAACATAAATCGCTTGGCGTCATCCTTTCTGCTGATCTGGCGGGGACGGCTCACTTCGACTTTCTTGCTAGATCACTGTCTTCAGCTACGGGAGCGCTATCGCGGTGCCGCCATTTCTTTCCTAGTAAGATCAAAATGCAAATATATAACGCACTGTTTAGCGCACGTGTGAACTTTTGCACACTTGTGTGGGGAACAACTACGCAAAGAAATCTCCGCAGAATCCTCTTGTTACAGAAAAAAGCATTACGATGCGTCGCTAACGTTTCCTACACGCATCCCACTAAAGAATTTTTCTCTGTTATCAAGTAATAAATGCCACTTTCATGTATCAGTACCGCCTATTGCACTCGCTTTTCTTTTCAACACAAAGTACTTATGAGCTTTCTAAGTAGTAACTGCAGGTTTAAAAAACAGATAAGTGATCCTAGAACCAGAGGCCCGAGAAATGGTTGGTACCGCGATGGCGCACAACTTATGGCAAACAGTCACTGGCTTTCAATGTACCGTATCTTTTAAACAAATATCAGAAGCAGGGTATTGCTTTTAACAATGTTTGGTAAAAAAAGTCCGTGATTATTTTATGTCTGAACTGTACTAAACAGCGGTATGTGTTCCTTCCACTACACACTTTTCATTGTACAATGTAATATATTTTTTTAAATAGTTGTGCGAAAAAAATGTTTCGATACAAACCTGTTCACAGCAAACATGTTTTAAATGTACATATCATGATCCGGCATCATTTTTTAGTATGCTTACATTTCCGTTTATGTATGCACGTGTAACAGTGTATATATGTATGTCTAATGTTTACTAGTATTCTATGTCCTTACTTAGTTTTTTTACTACTTTAAATATCCTCTGTT